>NC_050183.1:25937259-26034759 GCF_008315115.2 Sander lucioperca
ACCCAGTCATGCTCCAACGTTAGGCTATCTTCTGCCTTCTGCTTAGACTGGTACATTTATAACTTATAGCACCTTAATACAAAATAGTCTCTAACTTTTGTTTTAAATCTGGTGTGGGCAAAAATATTGTTAGCGTAGTGTGAGCTATTTCATTGTGTAGCCTCTTAGCGAAATGCTCTGAGTAAATTTAAATCGAGTGGCACATCATGCTGTGGTACTTTTTTTGTCTGACGCACATCTTTTTCTTTTTTAATTGTACAATTTTCATGTCCAGTACAGACTGTACCCTTCAGGGACATTGACACGTCTTTCATTATTGTCTGCAGCAGCTTGCCCCATCTGCGTTTTCTTCTTCTCACTCTGTGGTAAGCTAATGGCCCAGCGACACCACAACTCCTCCCTGCAGCAGACATAATGTGCTTCTGAAAGACAGGATGGGGGTGGCAGAGTGTGTACTTAACCAGCATCCAAGTATCGCCTGGGGTCAGGCTGGAGAGAAGCAGCAGAGAACAGCATGAACCATCAGGGTCACCTGCAGTCAACTCCAGCAAAGAGGAAATGGGATGATCACATCGAGGAGAACAGCATGCAACAACACACTTAACCAATGATGCTTAAACACACCACATAAATGTGTAGGACTTTACCAATGTCCACAAAATCACGTCTTCAGTTACGTCTTTCAACTTAGCAATATGCTGTATATGAGTTGACAAAACATTTCACTGCCATCACACTTTGCACTTCCGCTAACGCACAACACCCAGCATCTGTTTTCTCACAAGCTCTCTGCCTTTTAAGCGCCCTCCCAAAGGAAAGACGCTGTAGAGGAAGTGGCCTTGAGAGTCTAGGAGATTCGCCTCAGTCTGCCTCTGAATCAGGCATACACATATTCTTGTGGAAATGTCTGAATTATTTGTGCAATGTCTGTGAGGGTGCTGCATAAGTCGCCAAAGCATGAGTGTCTTTGTGGGTGTGTATCTGCATACGAATATAAATGTGTGGGTCATTCAGTCATGATTGAATCATATTCTCACAATGAACGTGTTTCCTGAGTCTGTCTGCATGTGACAGTTGTAGTAGTGTAAATGGGAAGGAAAGTAGAACAACACATGAACAAACACTATAACGTGAGCACAGAAATAAAACAAACATGAAAAAGTACAGGTCAATTCCGGGTTAATAACTGGCAGACTTGGCAGAATAGCATCAGTGATTGAGTGTGAATCTCAGGAACAAGGTGAAGTGAGTGCACATGTGCAATTACCATTCTGCTTCTCCAAAGCGACGGCTTTAAGGCTCCCTTTGAGTCAGGGCGCTCACCTGATAAAAAGGAATCAAGAAGTAATGCATCAGAAGGATCACCGCAGGCTTTATCTCATTTATTACCCTTTCTAACCGGGACAAATACTAGAAAGAGCAAGCAGATATTAACATTTCACAGCAGGGCTGGTCACTGGTGAAAAGGTTCTTTTGTTGGTTTTCTCAGCTACCTTCCTGATGTGCCATGTTTCACCTTATTTAACCTAACTCAAAGGTCCCATATTGTAAAAAGTGAGATTTCCATGTCTTTTTTTTATTATAAAGCAGGTCGAAGCTGGTATATAAATACTGTAAATGTTAAGGGTGGTGGAAAAGGCTGAACCCAATTGCAGAGATGACAGGTGAAGTACTGAGCTTGAGTCTTTATTTTAACAAAAATCCATGAAAAAACAGAAGGTGTCCACAAAAACGGCAGGTCAAAAACACAAGGAAACAAGATGAACAAGAAACGAGAAAATACACAGAGAACAGGCAGGGAAACACACAGCACACTGACGCAGGGACATGCTACAAACAATGATCTGACAAAGGACAAGGGAAAACACAAAGACTAAATACACAGGGTAACGAGGTAACACAAGACAGGCGACACAAGGTGAAACACATTAGGGCTGGGCAGAACAATCAAAAAAGGCGGGAAAACACAAGACATAAAGTAAAACCAGACAAGACAAGACAGAAAACCAGACTATCAAAATAAAACAGGAAACTAAGCAAAATACAGAACAGAAACAGACTACCAAAATAAGATAAAACACACCAAACCCATAACAGTAAAAGTATCAAAACGCTCAATCCGTTGTCGGTTAGCTTAGAACCGAGACGCCCCAACTCGGAGTAGTTTCCTGTATCTGTGTCACGTGGGCTCCACCACGGCCACGCCTCTTTAGGAGACTAGCGGCAGGTCCTGAGTGTATTCATTCCAGCGGGAGAAGTGAACACAGATTATGAGCGATTCTTTCGCCCCATAGTCACCAAATATATATTGGACCCATTCTTCACAAGCCACATATCTCCAGAACATTCTGACACTCAAATAAAAATTATCAGACGGACACATAAGAAGTGTTTGTTGTTTGAGACGTGTTTCTGTCTCAGGACCAAACTCTCGCGAGATCTGGCAACACAGAGAAGCTAACGTCAGCTAATGTTCGTGAACGCCCTGACGAAACTAATCTCTGCGATGCTAAATATGACTTCTAGCTGTGTAAATATCTAACGTTAACAAAAGAACATATTAATAAATTATTTTAATATAACTTTTCATCCATCCACTCTATGTTCACTACACGTTCAAACGAGGCCACGCCCCTTTAGGAGACGGCAAGTGTGTACCGTTTCATACCATTGGCGCTGCTTGAAATGCGCTATCTTTAGTATAGAGGTTCTTTGCTTAAATCACCTCTGTGTGGTTGTATTTAAATATACGTCTCTCATCTGTCTGTCGACAGTATGTTGAGGGAAAGTCCTTTAGGTCACAGACTAAAACACACCGTTAACATCCTATTGTTTACTATTGGTTTAGGTGTGACTATATCCCATCAGATTTGTGTTCACAGGTGCCTAATCCATCTGCATTCAGGTTCACTCGTCCCATGAGAGGTAGTGACAGGACTGAGCCCGTCTGTCAGTTTGCACACAAAACTTTATTCAGTCTTCAAAACATTGGACTGACAGGAAAGCTCCCTTGGGTATGACAAAAGATGACAGCTACATGGGTAAACCATTGGCGGTTTTAGACCCTTTTTAGACCCCTAAAAATGATAAGAATAAAAAAAAAGTTTGCGAACATGTCTGTTAGTGACAGAGGACAAACAATTACAGGTTTGAAGAGCTTGGAACAGGTTTAATATCCTGTGTGTCTGTAGCCGATGCTACGCACCTGTAACCCCGTCAAGGAAAGGGTTAACAGAAACTAGAGATGGCCCGATACCATTTTTTGCTTCCCGATACCGATTCCGATACCTGAACTTGCGTATCGGCCGATACCGAGTACCGATCTGATACCAGTGTGTCATATATTTTATTATGTTATTATTTAACAGCTGTATACTACTATCCCTGTATGGATGTGATATTATTTCTATCTTTGTTGTCAGTCTGGCTCAGGTTAAACTCTTTGTGAAACATGAACAAACACAAACAATGAACGCCACAGAACTTTCTTTTTTTATCCAGTTTGACAATCCGTAAAAACGGAAAAAGAACATAAATAAACTACTTTAACGTAGATTTTCTTTAGGGCTTTATTACGTGGTATCGGATCGGTGCATAAACTCCAGTACTTCCCGATACCGATACCAGCATTTTAGGCAGTATCGGAGGTACTGATACTGGTATCGGTATCGGAACATCTCTAACAGAAACATAGTGTTGGCCAATCAGAGGTGGCTATGCCAGACACCCGCCTTTAGCTGAGTCTCTATCTGATCTGTCAGAGGGAGAGCAGGAGACGGTTGTAAAGTTTAACGTTGGTAGTCCCCAGAGAAGAAGTTGGTCATTTCATGGCACAGATTAGAACCCAAATTGAAACGTAAGCAACTAAAATTGCTGATAGTTAGAACATTGTGTCAAATTGGCCGTTATTACTGTGCTTTATAAAGTGTCAGGTTTAGTTCCATCATAGTGTTAATAGTGTCAAAAAACATTAGCTGATGTTGTTGTTCAGTAGCTAGCTCAGAGATTATCAACTAATGAAATTACTGATTTAGCGGGGGGGAGGGGGTTCACACTTTTGCAAAGCACTGTATGCGTGTCACATTCTCATTAGACGCTGAGCCCCTCTAAAGGGCTGATCCTAGAATCGCCCCTGGGTTTAACTGTGAAAAACCAAGGCAATTAAGGTTATCAATACAAGATACTGATGATGATGATAGCTGTCTGACAAAGATCTGACTGAAAAAAGATCAAAACAAGGATTTGCGAGCTTATTTTCCATGTGCTCATACTGTTCCTGTCTTTTCTTTGTTTGCTTTCACATATTCTACACCTGAATTGGACTGCACGTGCACAGCTCCATCTATATCCCTATTCATTACTGGGCTATTGTAACAAGCTGAATGAGTCACTGTGCCACGCTGAGGACCATGAAGACACCTCAGAGCCGGCATCATATCTGAATCACACATTTTATTTCCACCTTTGGTGAACACAAAGACCTGACACATTTTTACACAGTACACACAGTACTACTATGCATAAGCTTTCTCATACTCTTGATATTATTGCAAGTATGTGAAGCAGTGGTTCATTTTGACCACTCAGTAATCACATCCACAGATCAGAGCTCCAGCCCTGACCCAGAATCAGCCCCCAAGGAAGCTGTCTGTCTAAACCACCACAGAGGCCCTACTCTGAACCTTGCTCTGCCTCCAGCATGAGATCCTGGTCCGTTCAGTCTGGGCAGTAAAGCAGGCTAGACGGACAAACAGGGCCCGGGGGGACAGTCTAAATTACCGACAGAGGGCCAGAACCATAAATCCTAACCACTGAACCCTGAGCCCCAACATGATGTGTCCAGAGCAGAGATCCCCCGTCTGTATGCCTCTGTGATACTTAATGATTTCATTTCATCAACCAGGCTCCCAAGGTTTGATTTACCTAGAAATTACATGAGAAATAAATGTGTGTGTATTCGTTGCCATAGGTGCCTGAACAATAATGATTTGTAAAAAATGAGGCGGAAGCTGAAAATGGTAGAGCTGGAGATCCATAAATCCACATCTTCTTTAAAAATTAAACAATTATTTCAACTTGATGTTTTAATACGAATTGATAACGTTCTGTTCTCTGGCTCAAAACTGTGTTCCCTGCACTCCTTATTTTGGTGTCTAATGGGTGTACCGCAGGGGTAAACCTTGGGCTCATTACTGTTTCACCTACAAATGTGTTCTAATGACACCATTATTTACTGTATACACATGGAAGAGGTGCAGGGGATGTAACAAAATGAATACTACGTTATCGAGAAGGCAGCTGTCTGGGTTAATTACTTCTGCATTTCCTTAACCTGTTGCCATGTTTTTTCTCCATCAGACTGAAAAAAATTCCTTTGGCAGATGTTTTTTTTTTAATGTTTAATGATGTTTTTAAGTAAAACAGAAGAAAACTATCTCTCTTTACCAAAATACCTTGACATTTTTGGACAAAAAAACATTACCATCTCATTGTAGAAACAGCAAAATACCATTGATATTTAAGATTCCTTTCCCTTCAAATTACTTTATTAAGATGCACACATGCAACTCTTCTGGGGAAAAAAAACTGTTATTCCCCAGAGTTCTGAAAAATATAGTTTTTTTTCCATCAAAACAATAACAAAATGACCTCCCTCTTCTCACAGCTAAACTTCCACTTAATCTTCCAATTAACATGGTTAAATACAAACCACATATGCACAGGTTAAGTGCAAACTTAATTTTTCGCTCACAGGTTTAACACGTGAGAAGGAAAAAAAAAACCCTTCTCAATCTTTGTAAACAGGATAATCCTGGAGTTTAAAGTCTTACCTATAATACATATCTATGGTCACATGTCACGCCAGACGAAAACACCCCTATCCTCTGTTATTACTGCAACACCTAGTCCTGTTTGTCTGTCTGTCGATCCTCAGACATGTGAGGGGAAACCAATTATCCAATGTTACGCCAGAGATCAGAAGTGGAATGTAAACAGGAGAAGAATGAGGGAATCAAGATTTAAACATTTCCATCGTGTTTCTTAAGAAGTCGGCGATGACTTCAATGTAACTTCAGTGTGAAAACTTTAGGCTGGCATTCCCTGAGTGGGAGGAGGAGGTAGTGTCAGGGGACTATTGTCATTCAGAGCCAGTGCCATAGCACACACAACCCCCTAAAACCACCATTGCCATCCCCCCACTGCTGTTGACATTCAGAGATATGCAAATGGTCAAACATTTCACATTTCAATAAGAAAAAACAACCTCTCTTCCTTTGTGGGGCTCAGGAGCTGCTTGTGCCAGCAGGCCAATACAATTTCCATTGGTCATTGGAAATGCAAATGCACTTGTAGATATAAACAAATAAGTGAAGAGATCCATGAAAAGATGTGTGAATAGATATGAGTTAGCGTTGTTGTCGTGCATCTGCAGTCAAGTCCTAACAAGTAAACAACAACTGGCCATTGCATTCGAATATGAATAAATTATGCATGAAAATATTTAACTTTGATGGAACATTTTAAAATCCTGCCTGCCTGTCAGCATAGTTCAAATTTGGAGAATTACGTACATTTTTTTTAAGCATTCACACACTTTTGAACTACAAGATAACTAAATCTAAGACCAGGACTTAGTGAATAATTGGCTCTTAATAATCACATTTGTTGACAATGATTAAAGGCAATGAGAATGATAAGCATCTATCATGGTACTGATAAACATATGACCGTAGTTTGCCCCAAGGGCTGCTCCAAACTGCCCCAGTTTCTCTGATATCCTAAATGAGCCTCCCTTTGTGGAATCAGGCCCAGGGGCAAGTAATCAAAGTCAAATGCCTCTTCTCAGCTCCACTGTAAAAAGGTGAGGCCACCTCAGGAAATCAGTCCTCACTTCTGTGTCAACAAGGACATCCTTCTGAGAACACCTCCTCCTGATTTCACCTGCCCCTCGTCCCCTCTGCCAACCCCCAATTAACTCAACATTCCTCTGTTTGCAGTGAATACCCTGAATTCTCCCTGACAATTGACCACACCCCAGCTAAAGGATTACCCCAATTTTGCCCTCCCTAACCATCTATTGTCACCTCTGTGTGAGTGACACTCTGATCCCCGAGTCAGGCCTTGTTCTGATCTGTTGTGGCTATAATTGTCCGCCTTGGCTCAAAGGTATTTTAATTAACCTCCAGCCCTCCCTCAGGAAAAGTGAAGGAAACACTGGCCCAAAGGCACAACCAGACAGACAGTGGAGAGGAGTAACTGCACTGCAATGTGAAATATATTATTGCCACATAAACATATTTTTTTAGATATAGAACCAGTGATGCTGCATTCCGTCATAATCAGTTTAAAGACACTGCTGCTTTGACTTCTAGTATGTGTCACTCACTATTTCTGAGTGAATCCTGGCCCGTCACTAGGATAACAGGCTAAAAAACACCTCCATGTAGCACAGCATCCTCCCATCATTATCTGTCGCAATTAGCCTTCTCACCTTGTTGCTAGAGGAGGGAACATCCGTGATGCCTTTTATCTTTCTGTATTACAAATATGCTGCAGCGTGGGCTTAGATTACATAATGGTAAAACCACTCACTTGATTAATTTAAAAAGGCAGGAGCTTGAGCTTGTCCTTCCCATAATGCTGCTGGGGTGTAGTTCACTGTGATGTGGTTAGAGGCATAGTTCTGTGTGTGTGCATGTGTACACACCTAGTAACCATGTCTGATCACGAAACATGGGCACTAATTTCATATTTCAGCGGGGATGTCTGTCATCAGCACTCTTATCAAAAATACATTCCAGACCATAATCACAGAAGGATTGGATGCCAAAATACCTCAGAGCACAAATGAAAGATGGGAGAGGGAGAGATTGAGGCCTGTGGGGGGGATGAGACCGAGAAGACAGAAAAAAGGGATGGGGGATGGCACACAAAAGGGATGCTGCACTGCTTTGTCATGTGAAATATCAACAAATGTTTTATTATGTAGCAGTACTCCTCTAAAAATAGATAGCCTGCCTATTTTACTATTTTTGCCTTTAATAGATAACTGGCTGAAATGTTGGGTCATTTCTGCATGTGGAGGGCTGTTGGCTTTTACATCCACGGCATGAATGCTTGCATGAGTTCTTGTAAGGTATGTGTGAATGTGTGTTTGTGTGTGTGTGTCTGTGGAGGGGGGGTATATTTGTACAACATTAGGTGCCTTAACCCCCTGTGTGGAGGATTCACAAGTGAAGGGGCATGTCTGAACAGGTTCCCGGGTGCAACACAGCACTGGGAGATTGAACTGGATCCATCCGCGTACTGTACTCCCACACAGAACTGTGGTGTTCTAGCTGAGACTCAGAAAACATGCATGAGAAAAAAAGCAGCTGGTTGTATTTTGAAGATGTGACTAATGCTCAAATAATGTATAAATAAATATTGTAGGCAACCTATTTGTAGATACTAACGGGGAACGGTCACTTTTATGTTTCACTAGAAAATAAGATGAATTGTTGTGACATTCAAGTTTTGTTTGTGATTAACATTTATTTTAATTGTTTAACATTCAAAACATACAACTGGCAACATGAACACCCACCTCCCCTTCGTCATGGACTTTTAAGTTTTTTAATATTTATTTCTACCTATTACAATAACATTCTAACAGCCAAAAACAAAAATGTTTTACCTTTTCCACCTCCATAAGAGAGGGTGTTTTGTCATGACACCCAGCTAGAGGTCCCACCTGTTGCAGAGCATTTCTCCCCAGTGTGTATAGCTTGCATATACACGTGTAGGAGGAGGCGCACGAGGGAGGGGGGGGGGGGAACCAGCGGCCAATCAGATGCGACCGCCGCTCAAGCGCTATAAAAGCCGCGAGCGCGTCTCTACAGCAGCATTCAGTCAGTGAGCTCCAACATCAAACTAGTGCTGCTTTACTTCACTTCTAACGAAGCACCTCCTCCGGGATTGATACAGGATTAACTTCACCCGTCTTACCTGGAGTCTTGGTCCGCGACCGTTGAAAGAGTTTGGACAAGAAACTAGTTTTGTCTCCATTCCATTGTTTGAACAGAATTGACAAACTGAAAAAAATGCGTCTCATCCAGAACATGACGACCATTGCGGAGTACCCAGCACCCGAATGCTCGGTCCCAAACCGGGTCATTAAAATGGCTGTGATAGGAGGCGGCGGAGTTGGAAAAACAGGTAAGAAAATGAATAAAATCGCTGCGGTGTAGAGTTTACTCGCAGCGTGATTAATGTTGGCTTGTATCTCTGTCATATAGCTAATTGTCTAATATTGTATTTTCGCTTTTCTCTATTTCAGCGCTCGTGGTGAGATTCCTGACGAGGCGCTTCATCGGAGACTACGAAAGAAATGCTGGTGAGTAACTGCGCATTATACTTTGTGACGATGAAACGGGCTAAATTGGCTGGTTTTTTTTTAAGATGGTGTTCAACTATTGGTGCTAAAGTTCGTTTTGTTTCCTCTGTGTGCAGGTAATCTCTATTCCAGAGAAGTGCAGGTGGATGGAGAGCAAGTGACCATCCAGGTTCAAGACACTCCTGGTGTGGAGGTAAGACCCTGTTCTTTATTTTTTTAGCTTTCCTCTTCTCACACAGATTAGTTTATTTTCCCAGGGCTGACTGTAGGTAACTGAGCCGACAGGGTTCAACATATGAAAATCTGAGGATAATCCAATACAAAAAGAATATAATCCAATTCACTGTCTGGCTGTTAAAATCATCTAATCCTCTCTTGACTGGGCACCAGTCCAAATCCAAAGACGTGTATGTACATTTTCTCCTGAAGTAGAGCCAGTCTGGCTGTCTAATCTCCTATTTAGGCTAATGGATGTCTGAGGCCAGGGTAAATGATACCCTGATCCAGACTCCTCAGTCAGCCACACCTCTGTTCTGGAGGAGTAACTCTATAGCTCTTGTCTGCCTCAGTCAGCATTCCAGTCATTACTAAAGATCAGTTGCATAAAGTCAGGGAAGGTTTAACGAAAATGCTTAAAATGTTTCTCTAAGAATTCGGAGTTGTGTTTTAATCAGTCTACCCTTTTTTCTTCCTTTCCCAGATGACTGATAATGGCATCAATTTACCAGATCATGTGACCTGCTCCATCCAGTGGGCTGATGCAGTGGTGCTGGTGTACTCTGTGACCGACCGCCGCAGCTTCGATTTGATCAATCAGTTGCATCAGCTGGTTGTTCGTACCGGAGGCGCCAACATGCCTCCAGTAATCCTACTGGCCAACAAGGCGGACCTGCTGCACCTGAGGCGGGTGGACTCCCAGCAGGGCCCTTTGCTGGCGGGCACCCTGGGCTGTTCTTTCTACGAAGTATCTGCCAGCGAGGACTACAGCGAGGTGCACAAGGCTTTCCACAGGCTGTGCTGCCAGCTAGCCAAGCAGCCGCCTCCTGCCTCCAACTCGTCCAACAACTCTGCCGGCGCTACCACAGAAAAGAGGCGCTCGCCCCTCATCCCCAGGCCAAAATCTCCCAATATGCAAGACCTGAAGAGGCGCTTCAAGCAAGCACTGTCAGCCAAAGTCAGGACTGTCACCTCTGTGTGAAGAGAACTATAAGTTGAAAGTGGTCCAGAGTGGCTACAGTAAGAAAGCTTTTAAAGATGGAAGAGGACAGAAGATGTATGCTTCTCCACTGAAGTCCTGTATCAGCCTGGCTGAAAGAGGCAGATGTGACATGAACAGTGGTCGGCTCTAAGTAGCGAGAGGCAGACGAGTCTTTACAGAGGTAATGACCTCTGATTGGCAAGTATCTGTCCTGTCAGGTGCCATGTGTGAGGCGGGGCAGTGATGAGGTTCATCATCCGTTCAGGACTAGAGACGCCTGAGGAGACACAGAAGCAGCTGTGTGAGGCTGACAAACTCCACACACTGCTCTCCTGGCAACAACCGTGCTGAAGGACTGCTTATTTTTAGCTGTTCTTTATTCAGACTGCCACTACATGGCACCACTAAATGCTAGTGTTAGTATACCAGCCACTTGAGCCAGGGCTCTGTGCAGCTGTGTGTGTGTACTCAGTCTCTTGTATGTCACTAACTGCAGTATATTTTTGCAGCATCAAAACCATCATTGTGCAAGACATAATGATGAAACGGTGGTGGGAGGGGGTTGTAGCGGGGCAGCAGACACAGTATGTAGCGTGTGACAGTTATCACTGATGCACTTTATAAAAAGGTATGATCCAAAGGGCTTATTGTTTTATTTGTTCCAATTTCACATTTTGTTCACAATAAAAATGATGAATTTGAATATTTCTCTGGTTTTTCATTTATTAGTTTGCATATGTGTATTTGACAGCAGGGCTCATATTGTATGCAGACAGTAGGCTACATTTCAAAACTTTAACTTCTTGAGCCTGTGTGATATCCTTGGTCCCATAACACAATGAGAAACAGTACTTCTGCTATGAGAGGGATGACTCGCACAGAAAAGTCTGAGCAATGAATAAACCCATTCATAAAAGTGCTCTGATATCAGCATTTATGAAGACAATAGAAGCCTGACTGTGTGGTTGCTTCTTTGGCCTTGATCTCTCTACAGCTAAACTCTTCAGTCCCTGACCCCCTGACAAAATCTGAACTAGCCTGAGCTGACACTGGAAGAGTTCATGTTTTTATTAGGGACTCTTCTGAGAATTGCATGCTCCCAAAAGACGAATATATTAAGCACTTTTCCAATAAAGCTGTGTGTTATGTTAGCGATCTGTTTATTTACAATCCAGAACCTAATTAGTGTATCCTCAATATCCTGTTCCAATCTGTCAGAAGTCTCAAAACACAGGATTTATTGGTCTCTCTGCTTGACAAAATGTGGGAGACACTTGTTCACTATCGATTCAGGTGTGTGGGTGGCTGAAATGAATGCGCTCCAGCCGAGGTGATTCATGTTGGAGAGAATAACGAGAATGAGGAGTGTAGGTGGGAGCAAGCTCTACTGTAGGTATGAGCAAATTATGGGCCTTAGCAGACAGCGTGAAACGACTTAATTATTCTGCTCTTATTTGTCACCATATGATGTGGCGAGGTGTGAATGGATGATAACAGAGAGTGGGTATTCTCTCTCTACCACAACAGCAAGGCTTCCTTGAGTTCACACATTACAGCCTGCTTTTAACACAGCCTGCCCAAAACAGAGCTTGCGCTTGCTGAGTCCGATGTATGCAAATCAAAGGGAAGCATCAGATGACCGTGTTTGAAAAGTTACTGGTTTAATTCTTTCATATTAACATTTGATGTAATTTTACAACTCTTGCTCAGAAAACTTTGGACAGATTTCTGTTTGGCAGCAGAAGGGGACACACACACACACACACACACACACACACACACAGAAAAACACACACACACACACACGCACACACAAAAACACACAAATGTATTTTTTTTCTATTCCGTCAACAACCCCAAAAAGCGAATAGCTACTTTCATATAATTAATTTACAGTTTACTTTATAATTAATTCTGACAAAACAAAGACAAACAGGGGAGGAATGTTGCTTGATTTGGTTTCCTTGACTTCCGCTCGCAGCTTTTGACAGTCATTCTCATTAACTGAAGCTTCCTCACACCTGACGAGGTGTCGAGGCGTTTGTGTGTCGTGTGCATGCGTGCGTTTCCACGCGGCGGCCCTTCAGATACCGATATCAGGCAACAGTCTTTGGGTGGTGAAGAGCAGCTGGGGAATATCCGTGGGCCTCAGTAATCTGGTGGACAAAACCAGCACCTAGAGCAGAGCACAACACACTCATTAATTAGCGTTAAAACAGGTCACTGTGACTTCCTCGACACTTATAAATGAAGCAGACATGAATGTCAGGGTGACGTGCAAATTTGCATTTAACAAGGTGCATAAATCAGGTGCCTGGCAACCGGTTCATTTTCTTAATTTGATTTAATTACTTCCAGCAAGGATGGTATGCAGTGCTTTCGTTGTTTTGACTGGTTTTTAGGTGGCGTGCTATCTCAGAAATGTCATTTTGGAGGTAGGTAATACTCCAACCTAAATCTATCTTATCAACTTTACTTTTTTTCACCAGGATAATCCAGTCAGTATCAATACAGCTTTCCCCTGGGTCCTGGGGCAAGGTAAAAGTGACTTGGATGCTTATTCAGACATGGAATCAACATGTAGCGTTGTCATCACACTTCCGTATTAAGGTGCATGTCTGAAAAGGGCTTTAGAATACATTTTATAACCACTGAGAATTCAAGCTGTGCAGTCTTTTTTCTATGTAAAGAAGCAAACTACAGTTACAGACTTTTTACAATCACCTGTCAGGTCTACAGGGGGTGAGGGTTTGACACTGAAAAAGCCAAATATTAAGTGGAGTATCACTTTTCACTCTATTTTGAATGGAAATAGGTGAAAAGTCCTGCAGTGGTCTGAGAAATGAGTGATTGATTTTGGTGTAGATCCAGGAATACATTTATTTACATTTAACATTTTTGCGATCTTCTCAGACACATCTATCGTTATGTATATTTTGATGCAGAAAACTTAAAGGGATACTTTGCTGATTTTACACCAGCTCTGTGTCATCTTTGTGTTTGGATGAGCGGCGTTCGGCTTCCCGAGCCCGGGAGGTCTGCTGAGATCTCGGCGGAACTCGCGTTATGCGTCATCCGGCGGATCTCCACTGCTCTGCTCAGCTGGAAGCTCCATGCGCTGTTGATCATCGAAACCCACTGCCCAAAGTGCCATGACACAGAGCTGGATTTAAATCAGCAAAATGTCTCTTTTAATCTCTTTACTAGGACTGGGACCATATGCTTTTGTCCCGATTAGAATCTTTCACGATACATGGGTGCCAATTCGATTTGTATTGCCATTTTCATTTATTGCGATTCTCAAAGTATTGCGATTCAATAGTATTGAAATTTACTTTTCCTTCTTTAACAAAAACAAAAGTTGAATAATAGAGACAATATATCATGAGACATTCCTAAAAACTAATTGTTTTCTAAGAAGAATGCACATCACATGTCAGTCAGTCTGACATTTATTTCATTTGTAAAGAAGTACATGTATTTTCTGCTTCCGCTCTGTTTTGCTGGAAATGGATATGATATTATATGATATATTCTGTATAAACAGAAAATATTTAGGTGCAAAAAAAAATACACGATACGTACGATTTTCGATTTTTCCCCCACCCCTACTCTTTATTTTAGCTGATGTTTGCCCTATTTGAGTGCTTTCTAGTTAGAATAAGAAGCCCAGTCCTCTTACAGGATGTTGTATAACAGAGATGCTTTGTTTGTCTTGCAGCAGTGTTGCTTTAACTCTGGGTCAGCACCTAAAATTGGCAACGGGCCTGTTTGTAGTGGCAGAGTCAGCATGCTTCAGAGGAATTTAGTCCAAGTGCAAGAGCGAAACTCTGCGGTTTGTTTTCAGTGTAACTGTTCATCAACGTCTGGTCCGCAGACATCCGCCATCAGTGTACACACATTGACTTGCAAACAGTATGTTGTGCATGTATGTGCTCAGGTTATAGTGTGTGTGCTGAGGTCAGAATGTGTGTGGGCCAGACCAGCCAGTTATTGTATAAGCTCGTCTTTATTCAGTTTTCCTGATTACAGATGGAAGGCTTTGATCCCCGCCAGGCCTTTCATTACCTCTGACCTCCTTCTCAAAGCCTTTTATTAAGACAAACCCACATCACCCAGCCTGATCTCCCTCTTCTCCTTTCTCACACTCCTCTCGCATAAAGGAAACGCATACATCTGCATGTTTTACATTCAGTGTGGACTGCATACGCAGTTGGCACTTAAACTACCCAAACACGCAACACGTCAAACACGCCCCAACATCTCATGGACGCAAATACAGTGTTAATACGTGCACAGATCAGAGGACACTCAAACCTTCTACACCTGATGTGAGCCTCCTGCGTATGTAGGTCAGTGTTACCGTTGGTTCACTCGGTCAGGCATTCTTTGCCAGGGCGGGGTCTGAAACCTGCCCTTCGAGGATCACAGCAACACAGAGTCTCTACACATCTTTATCTCAAATCATTTAAATAAATTCAGTAGATTCCTTTTTTATTTCTTTTATTGTATTTCACAGTTTTGTATTTTTTAAAGGAACGTGAATGCCTTTAAACAATATTTGAATGAGTCACGAGCAGCCACATGTACCATCCTACAGACTGCTTGTGATAGATTAGAACAATACAATCACATCATCGGCATCTGCGATGTTTTGGATTGATACATCAATACGACATCCATCTTCAAGATAGGGGATCATGGGACATGGGTTAGAGATGCTCAACCTACTTTGCTATCGAGAAACTGGCCTGTTTGGGTTTCACCTCTACTTTTTTTAAAAACTGGAATCAAAGCCAAGGCCCAGTTATAAAGTTTGCCAATGGAGGTTCTAATAAATGGCACAACCTTCTTCAAAAGCTTCATCATCTCTATCCATCTATTGTTTCAGTTACCTCTTGCCTGTGGTAGAAACAATATTCAGATCTTTAACTTAGAGTAGATGCTCGCGCTTTATGTATGACAGCCAATGACCTTTCTAAAAGAGCAATGTCTCTAAAATGATTTAGCCATTCTTTTGCCGACGGGAAAACCATGAGCGTATTATGGTCTCCATGGTTTCCTCCTCAGTTAGCCTTGTATGGTGTCAGATTAGTAAACAGAATGTGCCTTTGGAACATTGGATGAATTGTTGCTGATAATGGGCAATGTAGACATTGCATTAAAGATCAGCCACTTCTTTCTACAACAGTCGAGAACCCTTTTGCCATTATGTAAGCACATAATGTCATCTGAAAACTGCTGCCCTGGTTAAAAACACAATGCAACTGATCTCAGCTGGTATTCTGTCTGTAATGGAGTGGAGTGGAGTGGAAATTTCTAAGTGACCCCAAACTTTTGACCGGTAGTGTAAATCAAATCTGAATCTATAAAATGAACTTATTACTATAGTTGTGGAGTGACATTTTTTTCCATCTTAAAGGTAGAGGAGTAGAAGTAGCAAGCTGCTTTCAAACTGAAGGTAAAAGTAAGCAAAATTCCAATTGTAAATTGTATTAAGATTACCTCATATTCATATATTTTTAGCATTATTTTAATATAATATAATTCTGTTAAAAAGACAACACCTCCGAGCTGAGTACACCCTGATGTCTTGTTCAGTTTAAGCCTAAATGATCCATTAACTGCTTTCAGGAGGACGTAAAACATGAAGGGCTCTATTTTAACGATCTAAGTGCACGGCGTGAAGCGCCCGGTGCAGGTGCGTTTAGGGCGTATCCAAATCCACTTTTGCTACGGCGGTGGAAAAAAAGGGTCTGTGCGCTGGACGCATGGTTCAAAAGGGTTGTACCATGTCTTAATTACTCATAGGTGTGTTTTGGGCGTAACATGCAATAAACCAATCAGAGATCATCTCCCATTCCCTTTAAAAGCCAGGCGCGTTTGGACCTTGGAGCATTGCTATTATGATGGAGGATTTGCTAAGTAGGAAGAAGAGATGTTCAGGAGAAGAAACTGATCTGCTCGTGAAGTGAAAGCGTGTGAGCAGATCATAGCATAATACTATTTCACACTGTAATATACTGTATATATTTTTATTTTATATTTTTTTTAAAGATCTTTATTTGTGACAGGACAGCTTAGACATGAAAGGGGAGAAAGAAGTGGAATGACATGCAGCATAGGGCCGCAGGCCGAAATTGAACCGGCGGCCGCTGCGTCGAGGACTGAGCCTCTGTATATGGCCGCGCGCTCTACCAGGTGAGCTACCCAGGAGCCCAATATTTTTATTTTTTATCTTTTGCATGTTTAAGTGCTGCTGCGCGTCCCTGTGTGTGTAACAAGCATAGTGTGTGTGCTGTGCACGAGCCTAGGAGCATTTTACTAATGCTCTGTTAAAATAACAATGAAATGCTGCGTTATTGACTTTAGACTAGGTTTTTGTTGGTCAGTGTTCTTTCCGCTGCCTCAAGATAGCAATAGGCCCAGAATGCACCTGAACACACCTCCCTGTAAGACCAGCACGCCCATGGGCGCACAGATGGGCGCAGGTGCATTTGCTATTTAAACGATGCAGGCACTGGACGGGAAACTGACAACTGCGTCGGTCTTAAACTAGCAAAGACACTTGCGACGAGCTTTGGGCTGCGCCGGGTGCAAGATAGGGCCCCAAAAGTACAACTAAGTCGTCCACAGATTCAGTAAAAGTGTTATTAGTTTCTTTCTCTTACAGAGATTTGAAAGACTTCACCAGCCCTGCTTAAGTTACACTTTGAGAGATAAAACGTTGTGTTCAATATTTGCAGGGTTTTTGTTCTATACCACAGGAAACAGAGCTAAACATCCCAGAAAAAAATAGTAAAGTAACTGGCAAGTAGAAAACACAGCCATGATTATGCAGAGAGCTACATGTTATATGTTATATGTCATCTGGCAGTTGCCTACTCACCTGAGTCCCGGGTTTGTGCGTGGTAACGATCTCTTTGATGAGCCGAAGCTCAGAGGGCGTGACTCCACCAACCAGGAAGAGGAAGAGCAGAGGGTTGTCGCTGGGATGTGGACGACTCACCTGGAGTTAAGAGACAGGACATTGCAATTGGTTCGTGTTTTTTTTTTTAAGCCACCAGAGGTGTTGATTCCGTTTCCTACTGTAGAACAGTCAGTGATGCAGCACAACACTTCTATCATTTCCTCTCTCAGTGTCTCGATGCTGAGTCACTGTTCAGCTGGACACGTGTGATATTGTGGTGATACTGATGAGAGTGAACTCTACAAAACAAAGCTCGATGGATTAATGTCTTCTCACCCTAGTGTTATGATGGCTGACACGTGTACACACACACTCTCACTCAACATATGCAGCCACAAACAAATGTCCCACATCATCATGTGTCAGGAGACTTTCACAGACTTAAATATTTGCTCGTACATCACAAAACAGTATGAACAGTGACTTAAAGATGAATTTTAACAGCAGAGTGAAGTCTGGTGATTCTGCTGACCGTGATTGGCCGTCGGGGGAGAATAATGGCTTTGTGTTATTGGTTGCCGAGTGGCAGCTAGGACACATCTTCAGCCTGTGAATGCTAACTGAGCAATCAGAGCTGCAGGGGGGCGGACCTGAGGAGAGAGTGGCTGTACACGTGAAGCATCAGCAGGCTGGGCTGAAGCATGTCAAGGATGAGTCAACATGTGTTAAGTGAAAAAAAATGTGAGAATAAATGTTTTAGTATTCTGACAGAGTTTCGGTGGCACGTGAAGACATACCTGACACACTAACTCCATGGGACAGACACACACACACACACACACACACACACACACACACACACACACACACACACACCATCACTGGCTGCATGTTTGTTTGATCCACATACGCACTGCAGCTAAGTATCTGAACCATGTGTACTGCCATGCGACACACAGAGAGGGAGGGACTTATGGAAGTGTGAAAAGATGAGATGTGAAATGTTTAAGCGAGGAGAAGAAATCTTTATTCTACTGTTTGTCCTGATTAGGTGCGCAGCTAACGATTATTTTCATATTCAATTGATCTGTTGATTATTATAATTCTTGATAAATTGATTAGTTGTTTGGTCTATAAAATGCTGATGATAAAATACATCCACAGGCTTTCCTAGAGACACAGCTTTGAATGTAAATTCTTTAAAAAAAAAAATCAAGCTGCTGGCTATGAGCTGCTTTTTGTCTTCAGTAAGACGACATCCACTGTAGCAGCGGTTCCTGACTGGTCCAGCCTCAGGGTCCAGATCTGATCTCAGGTCATGCTAATAGATCATCTTAAAACACAGTCAGATGATTTCATCCATTTTGCCTGCCAGTGGATTCAAACCCAGGATTTTTTTTGTGATTAACAATTATTTTTTTTGAAACAACATACAATTCGCAACATGAACATATCCCCCCCGCCCCCAGACAAAAATCAAGAAAAGAAGACACAGTAACTATAATATTCAAGACCATTCAACAAAAATAATAACAAAATAGACAATAAACCATAAACCAAATAAACCTATGTATAAATGATAACACCATAAGCCCATCCTACACGACTCTCCCCAGCACAAAGCTTCTTAGGAGCCCTCCAGAAAGCTCAGCTACTTTCCCCATTTTCTAGTGTAGACATCCAATCAGGCAAACCGCCACCCTGGCCATCTCTCTCATCTCACAAGCCCACTCCTAGGCTTGGTTATAATATTCCTACAAATTCTGTCCCACTCCTCATTATCCAGTGTAATACTCAGATTCCTTTCCCATGTCTTTTTTAGGGCTGTCCAGGCTCCATCCCCCAGGTTCTGCATAAGCATAGAATAATACCCAGAAGCCTCATGAACTTTTCCATATTTCAACAACACCTTATCTACACATTCTGGTGCCTGGGCTGAAGAACTGGATCCAAAAACCCCCAACAACAGATGGTGAAGTTGCAAATTTCTAAACAAAATTGAGACCTAGGGATTCCAAATTACTGTACCACTTCCTCAAAGAATTTCAATATGCCACCAAGATACATCCAGTGTGACAATTCCCTTTTCCAACCAATCCCTCCAAAAAAGGGGAGATCTACGCATACAAAACTTGGGATTTCGCCAAAGACTTGATAAAGTATTTAGATATGGATCCAGATCAAACCGCCGAGCCACTTTGGTCCAAACAACATTTAAGTGAGTTATCGGATGTGTTTTTGCATCACCATACAGTTTAACAGACGGTGTTAATGGGGGCAAGAACAGATTGCTCAATACAATACCAGGGTGGGGCTCTCTCAGGAGGAAGTGACCAGTGGGCCAGATGCCTTAAGTGAAAAGCATAGTAATAATACAACATATTTGGTAGACCCAAACCTCCTCTATCAATTGGTCTTTGTAATTCATTAAAATGTATAAAGGGGTTTTTACCATTCCATATAAATGTCTTTGTTATCCTGTCAAACTATTTAAAAATGATGAATGGGAAATCTCCAGAGGAAGAGATGGGATAAGGTAATTCAGCTTAGGAACACAAACCATTTTCATTGACCTTTCCTGCTATTGAGCGATTGAGAGACGCACATCTATTAGTCTCGCATTGCCAGACCTTCCTCAACAGCGCTGTGGAGGAGGGTCTGGCTAGTCCACACAGCATTCCGGGATGGGAGAAAAACCTGCTCTGGTTTATTGGCATTTCTTTAAACCAATCACAATCGTCTTGGGCGGTGCTAAGCGCCAGACGGAGCCACGGTGCCGTTGCAAAACTGCCTCAGGACGGAACTTGTTTTGGTGGAACGTGTACGTTCAAAAGTAGTTTTAGTCGTGCGAGAGAAAACTCAGATTGGACAGATAGTCTAGCTAACTGTCTGGATTTACCCTGCAGAGATCTGAGGAGCAGTTAACCATAGTCCTCACAAATCCACCGGAGTTTAGAATTACAACACAAAGAAAGAGGACGGTAAAGGACATCTGGCCAAAAAGTTTTTTCCGGCGGCGACGGAGCAATCCCGGAAGTGGAACGTCGTGGATAGAGACTACCCATCTATTAACATCACAAGAGATTTTAGTAAATAATGGATCCAAATTAACTTTAAGTAGGTCTTGATGTAACACCTCTCAACTGGCTACTCACTAGAAGGTGGAAAACAGTACTTCAAAATAAAAGTGCTGCTCCACAAATTCACAACATTTCAAACATGCATCCTCTTTTAGATCGGGACCCACCCATTGCAATATCACAGCTGATTTCATTTTCATGTCTGGAAGCATATTGCCAGTGTTGATCACATTCTGTAGTGAGAGAAAGTCAGCTTCCTGAAGTCAAACATCCCAATCCTTTTCAAGTATTTCATCATTGCTGTTAAAGTATGGGATTACTAAACAATGTCCCACACTGTGAGTTCTTGTTGCTAACATGCCTTCGTACTGGAGAGAAAGTGCTGCCGGCCTCGTGGAACAACAGCCATTGTAAGCAAATAGTGCTCCATAAATAATAAATAAATGGGAGATATCCAGTGACTTTAGGGCTTGAAAACTTATATTTGGTTGCTGCTGTTGTTGGTCAGATGTAGGAACTGCAGCAGAATTAAGCAGGAGACAGATCTCCTGTACAACTGGGACCCCAGACACAAACACACACACACACACACACACACACACACACACACACACACACACACACACACACACACACACAATTTGGATATAGAGAATTTAAGATGACAGTTTAATCAACAGTGCACAAGCTCTCACTCGGTCATAATCCAGACTGCAGGGTCCAGTGTGTTTAATGATACAAACTGTGGAGTACACAGAAGGCTCTGTGGTTAAAAATAGAAGTTTTATTTGGTTGTTTTATAGCATAAAGGGTGTGCTCCTATAGAGTGCTCCAAGTTCAGGTTTATAGGTTTAGTCTGTCTGAGTTGGTGGTTCGGGGGCCAACTTTCTTAATGTGTGTAAAACATAGACTGTATGGTGTAAAACCAGGCCACGGTTACACAACCAGTCTAAGTCCTCCCCCATGGGTAATCATCAGTTTAAGCAGGCCCACATGTGGGATAATCAGACCGTGGATACTGATCCGCTCTGCGGTGGAGATACATTACTCACAAGCCAAAAACTAAATAAAACTGCCTGTTGGAAAAAAAACATTTGGTCACAATATTATTAAACCCAGACATTCAGGTATTTGTGTCTTCCTCTGATGCTTTCAAAACTTGGAGAAACAAAACTGTAAAAGAATGAATAACTCCATGAATGGTTGAAATTGTATAATCCCTGCTAATCCAACTGCTTTTTTTTTTTTTTTAAAAGGTGAAATTGGGGTTAAACTGGACGACTAAGAAATGATTATTGTGATCTTGTTATTGCAACACTGTTACAGACGGCTGTCTGGCCACTGACACCAGTGGTTTCTCGTGCAGTGAAGCTTGTGCTCCTCTCTGGACCTCTCTGAGCCGGTGGCATCTCAGGATTACATCGGGCCTTCAAAACTAGTGTGACTCTTTGAAGCAGTGACCTGGTGTAATGTTTAGATACATTAAATCTGTTTAATAATAAATAATAATGTATACTTTATTAATCCCACAAGGGAAATTACAATGTTTTCACTCTGTTGTTATTACACACATTACACACAGGCCTGAATTACACACACATGCTCAGTACCTATACATGCACTAATGGAGAGATGTCAGAGTGGGGGGGCTGTAGCTGTCAATGGACAGGCTGCCCGAGCAGTTGGGGGTTCGATGCCTTGCTCAAGAGCACCTTGGCAGTGCCCAGGAGGTGAACTGGCACCTCTCCAGCTACCAGTCCACCACCATACTTTGGTCCGTATGGGGACTTGAACCAGCAACCCTCTGGTTCCCAACCCAACTCCCTACTGACTGAGCTACAAAATGTATATTTGTACAGTGGTTATACTTTTGGAAATATCTAAATTAATAATTACAATTAAAATAATACTGTATGTAAAACAAAACAAATGAATGAATGAATCAGAAAATCAAACTGAATTGACTCGTGTGCCGAATGTGTGATTGTATGATAAACTGAATCTAAATCAATTAGCAAGTGTTAGCATGCTTTAGATGCTAGCAAGTGAGATTGTGAACATGGTAAATATTATACCTGCATTTGTTTTTACCGATATAACTGGCTATTGATAAACACCGCCTTGTCCCTGCAATGCAACATAAAATTGCAACCAAATTTGGGGAAACGTCAGATATGGACCCTGAACATGTGTGTAAAATGTCATGCCATTTTACCCATAGGTGGCGCTAGACAAACACTGGAATTCTATGGACAGCGCCACCATACAGCCATTTGTAAAGCACTGTACATTTAAACTGGTAACTCATAAACCATGAGGGCACAGAAAGGCAAATGATTTTTTCTCTGGATTCTTCGGGTCAAAAAAAGCCTCTTTAAACACGTTACCAACAGAGGCACCACTCGGCATGTTATAAAGAACATTCATGGTGGGGGTGTTAAGCCCTTGCAGTGAAGCAAACTGCTTTCTAAATGTGAAATGAAAAGAAGCAGCCGGTGACTCCATGTGGAGACACGTGGCTGTTTGCCCTATAAAGTGTGATCCTTGTGCGAAAGGTCCCTATGTTGTGCTTTTCTTTTAGCTCCTGACTGCAGTAACTGTAAGGCCGGCTTCACACTGGCTGCGTGGCGTGAGCGTGGCGTGTCAGTTGGGTGGCGGCTGCGTGGATTTTTCTATGTCTTTACACATCAGAAACGTGTCTGACGCGGTGCTGCTGCTGCTAGCCTTGTCTGTACACATGTATGTTTCCCATTGATAAAATGCACTCCAGCAGTAGTATACTTCATGTTAAATATAAATATATACTGATTTGATTACAGCAAAGACAACGTCGGCAGTATTGACAGCAAAATAGGCTACAGAATATTTTGTTCTGTATTGACAGGTGCAAAATTTGAAAATCACAACTATTTATTATTATTTTTTTTAAATTACATTTATATCTGCATTTAAAAAAAAGGCTGGAAACGCTTCCAACATGCTTGCGTGTCGCGTGAAAAATAGGCACTGGTGGCTCAAGTCGCGCCTGAGACGTGTGTGTCACGCAGGCAGTGTGCAAGCTCTAACCTGTTACCATGGGAGCCGAAATAAAAAACAGACACGCCACGCAGCTGACACTCTCACGCCACGAAGCCAGTGTGAAGCCGGCCTAATACATGAAAAGTTCTGCAAATGTGTGTGCAGTGATGATTATAAAACAGACTGACTGGTTGATCTGTTGGCCATGTCAAACATCTCTGTGTCTAAGAAGAATTAAAAGCGGTGGGTAAATACACGTCACATAGTGCTGCTTTTGATGGTTTAATTGGACTACGAGGGTAAACGCTGTATATGTGCAGACCAATAAACGTGTTGTTGTACACAAATCAATAGATTAAAAATAACGTGACAATTACACGAACTCCCGTGAGACCGTGTTGGTGCAGACATGAGAGAAGCTTACTCAGCAAATTGTCAAATCAGGTCAAGTTCAACCAATGGAAGAAGGAACTTTGTTGTCAACAGCGGGTTGGCAAAAGAACGATGAAGAGGATGTGAAAGAGCTGACCCCATTACATACAAATGTGTGTGTGTGTGTGTGTGTGTGTGTGTGTGTGTGTGAGAGAGTTATGAGCAAGGTCTGACCTTCATGAACATGCTGAAGCCGGTCTTGAGCAGGTCCGTGAGGCCTCCAGACATGTGCTCGATGTCGGGACATTCAAGTCTTTCAGGGTGGAAGACTTCCTCCAGGATCTGCCGCAGGAAAGGACGATAGGTCGCCTGCAAAACACCAAACAACACATTTAAACATGGCAGTTAGATAACACCCCAAAAACACTGCGAATGATGACAATGTTTCATTTTTTTTAAACATAGATGTGTCAAGTGTGATATTCTACAGTAAACAATCTGTGTATGATATAATGTGATTGAAGAGCAGTTGGCCCTTCCATTAGCCTCTGAGTGTTTGTGTGGCTGGCCGTGGGTGTGAGCGACAGAGGAGTTATAAACAGCTGTGGTTGACCAAACAGGCGGCAAACTTATGAGTCACTTCCAAAAGAGGAGCTTAAACACTGCTGCAATAAGGGGGAAAATCCTGCACTGTCAGATGTGGCTTTAAAGAGCACTTTGGTCTGCAAGTTTTAAAAAGTCTTTTCAGAAAACACCTTTTTCTCAATGGTACCAACAAAACTATCCAAAACCACCATTATGTTATAATCATGATAGTACATGATACCCAAATAGAAATCTAGATAATTTCCATTAAAGTGCTCATATTATGCTTTTTGGCTTGGTTATATATCTTTTTTGTGTATGTTATAGGTTTACAAAGTGAAAAAGCCCAAAGTCCACCCCAAAGGGACTTACCATCTCCAACAGAAAACACTGTTCACAAACTGCTCCAAACAGCTCTATTGTAGTCCAGCCTTTACTTCAGAGACAAACGTGGTCACTTTGGAACACACGTTATAATGCTACTGCGCATGTGAGACTCCTAACAAAGATGGAACAGAAGCCAGATGCCTTACTCTGTGTTCCCACATTTCTAAGATTTCTTTTTCAAAATTAGGCCCTATGTTCCCACAGCCCTATGTTCCCACATTTCTAAGATTATTTTCAAAATTAGGCCCTATGTTCCACAGTTCCACATTTCTAAGATGTTTTTTCAAAATTAGGCCCTATGTTCGCCTAACCCCTAACCCACCCTAACCCTACCCCTAACCCTTGAAGGGAAATGTAGGAACACAAGACCTAATTTTGAAAATGTCCTAGAAATGTGGGAACATAGGGCTGTGGGACAATTGGGCTGTGGGAACATAGGGCTGACCCCAGTAGGACATGCTAGCATGCTAACATGCTAAACTGAGATGGTGATCATGGTAAACATTATACCTGCCAGACATGTCAGCATAGTCATTGTGAGCATGTTAGCATGTAGTACACCCTCACAGAGCTGCTAACATGGCTGTAGTCTTGTTTTCCTAGTAATAGAAGAGGGTTAAGCCGTTTGAGAAAAACACATCTGAATGCTAAAGGTCAGCCATACTTTAGCTTACTTTGGATTAAGCTGAGAGTGTACGAGCTGATGAAAAACAGTCAGTTTCCTATGAACATAAACATATTGACACCATCATATGACATAACCTGCCTCTCCAAAAACAGTCAACAGCACCTGGCTCACCTTTCCATAGTTATGAGCTGCCTAGCTTTCAGTGCAACACTTCATTACTTTTCCCAGTCGTTTTGACAGTGAAAAGCAAGCAGAGCTTTCAATAAAATCTTAATGTCCTTGAAGGAGCTGAACTGCAGAACCTCAACTAAAGCCTCACAAATAGCTTTTGCTATTCTTACAAGGTGAAAAAAGTGACAATGACTCAGCTTTTTCTGCCCAGCTACCCAGGACAGAAGTACCATTTATAGGCCTCAAAGGTAGCAGATTTATTTTTTTCATGGAAGAGAAGTTTGCTGTATCAGAGAACAATAAAGACTCAGATAAGCTTTGGCAGAGCTTTATTTGAGTACTCTGGATAGCAGAAGTCTTAAAGTCTTAAAATAGAGCGTCTGAATACAGTATTTTCCAGTCCTGGAACACTGGATTACATTCCTTATTTTACATGAGGCCAGAGTTAGTGACACATCAAGGCTATATGCCGAAAGGTGAGCGAGGTATGGAACACAACTTTTCCTCTGGATGTTGTTGGAACATCTTGACACTCGGCAAAGACTCCATCGACCAAACTGTTGATTTAAGCATTACACACACACACACACACACACACACACACACACACACACACACACACACACTGTTGTCCAAATGCTAATGCATCCAGGTGTTTCTGCCCACGGGCATCCTCTCACCTCAATATAGAGTATCAGTATGCATCATTCTCAACTCCCACTCATCCAGTCCCTGAGGAGCAGCCAAATTAGGCCTGGGGAAAATCCTGCTGTCCAACGTTTACTTCTACCAGCATGACTTTAATGCATGGGTCAGCCTGCACAAATAAAGCTGGGAATAAACACATTAATGATTCACCTCCGATTAAATAACAGGCTCATGCACGCATATACACAACCAACAGCATCGCAGCCATAAACAACCAATCCAGTCCACAGTCACGCACACCACACACTCCATTTTCATCCGCTATCCTAAAAAGCTAAAAGCAATCCCATTTCACCACCACAGGCACCCACACGATGAAAAAAATATTATAATTAGTCATATGATAGTGCCAGTGCTTAAACATTCATCTAAACACAAAGACAAACATGCACACACACACACGCACACACACACGCACACACACACACACACACACACACACACACACACACACACACACACACACACACACACACACACACGTGCACACATGCGTGAGTATCAGTTTTCCCACAAATATTTTTTTGCAAAGAGGAGGATGAACAAATTAATGTTCCAAAACAACACAGTGACAACATCATAAACACTCAGAGCAAAGAACAGAAGGGACTGGAATGTGTTTGTTGTCAAAATCATAATACAAAGTTGTACTACGCATCTCATTTAAGAAAGAGTACAGCATGTGCCCTCCGAAAGCTCAGTAATTAAAATATCCCATCTCGCTTGTTTATTCCATACAAAGACCAAGGCCGATACAAAGGATGTACAATTTGTGGTTTCACAGGAGGTTATGGGCTGGACTATTTCTTATCGGTGCCCAATGACTTCCTGGAGTCTCCGCTGGTTGTCTGGCAACCTCACAGTGACGACAAGGCTCCAGGGAAGTCACTGGCCCGGGAAAAAAAAAGTTGAATTATTCCTTTAAAGGATTGAAAAGAAACTGTTAAATGTTTTTTGGTTCATCAGTTCAGATCATTACGTTCTTGATTTGTTTAAGCCGACCAAGTTGAACATGGACGCTGATGGATGCAAATTGAATTTTTTGAAATCTATAAATACTGTATAAAAATGAAGAGGGGCTAGGACCAGAAAAGTTCTTAACTTCTTCCTACCCATTTGAAACGTAAACAATATAATTTGACTTGTTTATTTGTTGCTTATATGTTGCTGAGGACTCCGTTTAGTTTTTCTTTTTTATATTGCTTATGAGTTTTACTTTGTGTTTGTATTTTTTTAACATGTTCAATAACTTGACTAAAAAAAAAAGAGCCGCACTGGAGAACTTCATTATAAATTTGACTAGATTACAGCGTTAATTGAAAATTGTTTTTTTTTTTCAATTTGGGTGAACTGACCCTAAGTTTTGCTTCACACAGCACTCACGTGCAACTGAGTCGGTAATGGCTGAAAGGTTGAAGCCATAAGAGAGAATGTTTATTATACATATAACCAATTTTACACAGTCAATAGCTCACAGCTTCCTCTAACGTGCCTATGCACTTTCCCTTTGGTAGGTAGTCATAAGTGTGTATGCCTGCCCATGTACCACACTTTCTCATTGTAGACCAGGATGAATTGTTTTCTTGTTACTACGGCTTATGATTGGTTATGGAACTCTCCCCTTGTCTCATTCCTGATCTTTCTACTCAAATGATTTTGAGTTGAAAGATCAGGAATTAGCAGGCAAGCAATCAAGCCCCTCCCCTCTCCGCCTAGGTCAATAGATAATAGATAATAGATTCCAGCTGTTACAGGCTCCGTCACACAGCCTTCATTGATGTATTTTTCCAGGAAATTCTACAGTGTTCATTTACTCCCAGCATGACATGTAATCAGGAAATGTGCGATATTTATGCAGCTCCACAACGGGTTTACACGTGACGGTAAAGGCATACGAGTGCTGCTGTCTGCTGGTCTGATGAATTATGACTGGGATAAACAAAAAGTGATTGGAGCCATCGGAGAAGCTGTGATGTTTTCATCAATTTCACTGAATCCATTTGCTCTAGTAAATGTAATGCTGCATTCAAATAAACAGCTGGGAATGTAAAATAATCGACCCCACCGCTGATATGTCATTTTCAGGCTTTGTGAAAAACAAAATCAGCATACAGTAAAGACTGTAAAAAGCTCTCACCTATGTACTGAGTACTGTACTCTGGGGGAAATCTTTAATGAGAGGAAGACATCTTGACCAACAGGTATTGGCTTTATTGGTGGAGAGGATGAGTGCTGATGGATTTCTGATGTTTCTGAGTAGCTGGCAGATATCACGCTGCTCTCCTTTTATATGAAATCCAGCAGGAACAGGGACAGACAGTTCTGTCCCAACAGAAACACAATGCTACACGCACGCACGCATGCACGCATGCACGCACGCACGCACGCATGCACTCACACACGCACAGTCACAGACAATCAGTTTGACAAAGATGACATGATGCTTGGTCATTAAGCTCCACTGAGATGGAGTAATGAGAGAGAAATACCACTCAGATTTGGCTCTTTCTTCTGAGGCTGAACAGGAAAAGTAATTTCAATGTACATAGACTGCATTTAGTGTGTTCTCATAACTGCATGGGAATACCTTCAGCCCCTAATGAGAATGTGACACGGATACAGTGCTTTGCAAACCCCCCCCACCCCCCACCCCCGCTAAATCAGTAATTTAATTAGCCGATAATCTCTGAGCTAGCTACTGAACAACATCAGCTAACGTTTTTTAAAGGTGCTCTAAGCGATGTTGGGTGACGTTACTTCGTGTTGACATTCAAAGTATTTACAAACAAAACGAAGACTAGCTCGCTCCTCCCTCCTCCTCATCCCATCCCCTCCCTTCTGTGCTTCAGCGCACTAACACCCCCCCCAAGTAATAGTAATAATGTAATAATGAGTAATAATGTCAGTAATAATAGTAATAATGACTAATTTGACACAATGTTCTAACTATCAGCAAACTAGGTGCTTGAGCCCCCCTAAAAAGGTCTAAAATTGCCCATGCTACTGTCAGCAGCCAATTAGTTTTGCACAAAAAACATTTTTCAGTTGGTTATGTGCCGGGCTATTTCTTGGTTGGGATCAGTTGCCTGGCAACCAGCAGAGACTCTAGTAAGTTACTGCTCCCAATCTTTGAGCTAAGCTAGGTTAGCCAGCTGCTAGCTAGCTGTATAGATGTTGTCCAAAGATGTTGTACTTTTCCTTTAAGCATGGTTTGTATATTGCTGAAAACAAAATGTAACACGTGGCTAAAACTTTAGTATTTAGTAAATAGCATGAAAATGGATGAAATTGTTTTACAGCTTAAAACATTTCAAACATTGTATGTCACAATCCTGCTGAACACTAGACCTTCAGCTCCTCCAATGAGAACAAGGCTTTGTACCTCATGGCGTTATGATTGGATAAATGGCTTATGTAAGAATTGGGACAATAAAAGCCTCCACCCAGATCATTTAAAGGAGGTTCCAGAGACAATAAAAGACAAAAAGAGGACATAGAAGTCCTTGCTGTTGTAAAGCTTTTGTTCAAGCTCATCTCTAGTTTGTTTATGTGCATGTGTTTTGCGAATATTTAAGACCTCTAAAGAAAGAAAGTGTCAAGTGTCTTGAACTTTCATCGACTAACCTTTATGCTCCTGACATACAGCATTATTCTTTTAAAAAGCTACCCAATCAGAGTGAAGGACAGCGTGGTGAAGCTGAACTGTTGACTGTCCTGAAGAAAAGGTAGGAGCATTGAATGTGGACATAGATTCCAGATGCACACAGATGCCCTTCTTAGTTACATAAGCTCCAAGAAAAGAGTGGGTTTATGAAGAGGCTCTCAGTGAACTCCCTCTCTGTGCTGTGTGGCCCTGTGACGCAAGCTGGAGGCAGACAAAAGCGATACAGGTCAGGGATGCTCTGCTAAGTCTGTGCCTGTGCTACTGCCACAGCAAGAGTGCAAAAAAGGTAAATAAAACACAAGGGAAACCAAATACCTAATTACTCTGCCTTTCTTAGGAGTGCTGGGGAATATAATTTAGATATGTTGTTGGAGCTGCGATGGTGGATTGCAGTTGATGTGCGTGTGACTGCCTTGACTGAAAAGATCACAGAACAGACGTGTTGGATTTGGCCACCTAAAGGGAACCACCCTGCAACACAAAGTGTGTGGTGTGTAGGGGTGGGGGGGAAAAAAAATCTGAAATCGTATGTATTGTGATTTATTGTGACAATTTTTAAAATCAATTCTTTTCCCTAGAATCAATGTTTTTTATTTATTTTTTTAATGATTTTTTTTTCTTTTCTTTTTGTTTCGCATTTATTTATTTAAAACAGGGACAATGTACAATATACATTAACCTTAGACAGGAGAGATGCATTTTACCAGGTTGTAGCACTTGTGCTAATTTCCACCTGTAGTCCCTGTTCACCTAAATATTTTCTGTTTATACGGAACCACCAACGGCGACTACATCAAATCATATCAACAAAACAGAGCGGAAGCTGAAAATGCAGAAAATCCATGTTATGTACTTCTTAGTCTATATCCAGGACCTTCCACTTCCGAGACTGCTCCGTTGCCGAATTTTAAACTCCAGTGGATTTCTGAGGACTATGGTTAACTGCTCCTCAGATCTCTGCAGGGTAAATCCAGACAGCTAGCTAGACTATCTGTCCAATCTGAGTTTTCTGTTGCACGACTACACATTTTCCACCAAAACAAGTTCTTTCCCGAGGCTATTTTGCAGAGGCACCGTGGCTCCGTGCGGTGCTTAGCACCACCCATGACGATGGTGATTGGTTTAAAGAAAGGGCAATAAACCAGAGCATGTTTTTCTCCCATCCCAGAATGCTGGGTGGACTAGCTAGGCCCTGCAGCGTTATGGAGGAAAACAATTAGTTTTTACAAATGTCTCATGATATATTGTCTCTAGAAGTGTATTATTCAACTTTTGATTTTGTTAAAGAAAAGAAAATCACAATACTCAATACTATCGAATCGCAATGCTTCTAGAATCGCAATGAATCAAAATTGCAATACAAATCAAATCTGCACCCATGTATGGTGAAAGAATCGAATCGGGACCAAAGCATATGGTCCCAGCCCTAGTGGTTTTTGTGTGTGTGTTCTGATGTTGACAGTCTGTGTTTGTGTGTCTAAGACCTGGTGAACTCCATCGCTGGGGGTGTAGACCGAGCGCAGCTGCTTGAGGTGGTCTCTGGTGTGGCTCAAACCTCGGAGGGTCTTGAACATCTCCTCCACCGTGGAATGGACTCGCTCTGTGGTCAGCTCCTCTGGGTTCGCACAACCTGACAACACAAACACACTTACTTACTAAATGAAGAAGAATAAAAAAACGGAATCATATAATGTCGAGAGTGTGACAACAGAGGAAAATTGTTTGCATGTAAGAATGCTCACTGCAGTGTGACAGATTGTACACCAGATTCACATAAAATCAGAAGAAAGCTAAACATGCAGAAAAACAATTGCATCTGCAGAAAAAAAGCCTTCAAGATGTAACATCTTGTTTTTTGTGGGTAATTTTCTCAGCTGGGTGTGCGCTGGAACCAATTATCAAAGTAAACGCATGGCAGCGAGAGGACAAGAGCTCCTTTATTCCAGCAGAAAACACTGCCGTCTAATCAAAAGCTAATGTTCCCTCCTTTCTAAAGAAGTGTGTAGGGAAGCAAGGGCCTGCTGCGAAATAAACCCAACTTACCCAAGCTAACCCTAACCCTCATAGCATGAGATAAAAGGAGAAAACAGAGAGTGAAGTGAACAGAGGACAGAGTGAGAGAGGACAGAGCGACTGTGAAAGAAGATAGAAGGATAGTAGCCAAGCAGGCTGTTTACAGCGCTGTTGGCAAAGTAGGTCTGCAGACTGGCACCTGCGCTTCCCTCTGGCGCTGCTCAGGAATGTAGCTGCCTTCTGTTAACAGGAAGGTCAGCTGTGTTATAGAACAAATAGAAACCAGAATAAACCCAAACAGCATAGCTAACTCTGAAAGGCTCAAAACAAAGGACAAGGATGATGACTCACTCCACCATCAGTGCTGCAAATCAGCATATTTACGTCAGATGGTGGTTTTTACAAAGCAATGTAGCATATATGGATTTTAAAAGAATAATTCTCAGCCTATGACAGACTGTTCACTGACTGGAACTTTAAGCTCCCACTTCCTCCCAGTCAGATGCTTTGAACTTGGTGCTGGGATAAGAAGATTAAAACTATAGAAGCAACTTAATGTGTCCTCCTCTCAGTCTCTGTTGGTCCACTGTGTGATATAAAAATGCTTCTATACACTGGCCTATATGCTGATTCATTTGTAAGGGACCATGCACCATAGTAAACACAATTGGTACATTTTGATGACCTGCAACAAAATTAGCTGAGAGGAAGACATAAAACAATAAAACATGATATAGGTCAAGCACAACATCACACAACTTAGAGTTTACCGTGTTAACATGAAATGATGCAACAAGACTACGAGTCTACAGCCATGCTAGCAGCTCATTGACGCTAAGTTTAGGCACAGTTATGCTTTGAGCTAAATGCTACTGTCATTATGCTAACATGCTCACAATGACAAGGCTAACAGGCTAATGTTTGTCAGGTATACTTTTAACCATGTTGACCATCCTAGTTTAGCATGTTGGCATGCTAACATTGAGTTAATTTGCATTAAACACAAGTACAGCCAAGGGTGAAATGTTATTAGTTTTGCAGGTACCTGGTCATAAACAATTGTATTGGACAAAATCTCAACCTCAGGGTGGCGCTACAGGAAAAGCCAGTGGATCATGAAAGTCAGTAGGATTCATCCTCTGGGAATCATGAATAGCTGTACCAAATGTCAGGGCAATCCATCCAATAGTTGTTGAGATATTTCAGTCTGAACCAAAGTAGTGGACCAAGCAACAGACAGACACCATCCCTAGAGCCACGTTGCTAGCACGGCTAAAAACAGCAATAGTGCAAAGATGTAATGATACAAATAGTTTATATCCTTGAGGTTCCACTTCCGGGATTGCTCCGTTGCCGCCGGAAAATCCGCTGGATTTCACACTCATTTAGGCCGGATATCCGTTGCCTTGGGCTTCCTTTGTGTTGGCATTTTAGGGCGTTTTCACACATACCTCATTTGGTCTGGACTTTCGGACTTTTTTGTTTGATCCGAGCCAAAATTAGAGGTGTGAAACCTCCCCCGGACCACGGTCCGGATCAAAAGACCAAATTTGGTCCGATAAAAAGAGGTGGTCTCGGTCCGGACCAAACTGAATCATGGTCCGGTTCGTTTATAGTGTGAAAGCATTTTTTGGATGGTTCGGACTTTCGGACCAAATAGAAGAAGCTCTGGCAGGCTCTCCTTGTGTTACAAGACCGGGGAATAGCTCCTTTAAGGAATAGCTTGGTGCTTAGTGTGTAGGCTACATGAGAGAGTGATGGTGAATGCGCTCAGAGCAGACAGCTGTCGGCTATCAGAGCTGAGAATACATCAGCAGTTTATTTGTTAAGTGGTAGTAAATGTACAGTGTAGGTTTCCGTTTGTCTCTGAATAAATTCTCCAGAAAGAAAGTTTCCGTGTCTCGCTTCTCAACATCACAACAAAACAAAAAGAGCCGCGGCAGTCCTCCGACACAGAGAGAGGAGATGAGAGGACGGGGAAGCCCGTCTACAAACCAATCAATTATAAGTATCTGGAGACGCAACTCACGTATGTGATGACGGCAGGACGTAGTTTTCTCACGTATAGATCTTTAGTGCGCTTGCATAACTGCAGTGTGAAACCAAAACTTACCGGATCAAATGTATACAATGTAACAAAAACATGAACCTTGGTTCGGACCTTGGTTCGGACTTTCATGTGTGAAAACATCCTTAAACTCTGGTGGATTTCTGAGGACTATGGTGCATGTGGAACACATGTTCCACCAAAACAAGTTCCTTCCGAGCCTATTTTGCAGCGGCACAGCGGCTTTTCTCCGGTGCATAGCACCGCCCAAGACAATTGTGATTGGTTTGAAGGAATACCAATAAACCAGAGCATGTTTTCCTCCCATCCCAGAATGCTGTGGAGTAGCCAGACCCTCCTCCGGCGCGCTGTGGAGGAGGGTCTGGCAAAGCGAGACTATGATACAAATGACAAAAAAAACTAAATGCAGGAAGAAAATGGAATATACTTTAGAACATAGAACATACTAACAAACTGGGACATTTCCATTGCTCAGTAAAACTGCCTTGCTCTAAGTAAAAAGGTAGCTAGAACTGCCAGGTGCTGCAACTTTGATTGGACTAATCAGGCTCGACACCAAAAGCCTATGCTTGACTTCTGTCACCACAGGGTTAGAATCAAACCCCGGAAACTCATTTAAAGCTCTTACGTCAAGATGATATAACGTATGAGCTCGCATATCACACAGCCCTACTTTGAAATTAAAGCACAGACAATTAAAGATCTAACCAGAACATGACATGTGGTAAAACTCTCACTTAATTCACTGACTGTTACTGCCTGTAACAAACTGTACATCGATTAAGTTATAACTCTTACAAGGCTGAAATCTGACCTGCATGAATACTTTGCTTCATTTTATTAGGCACATTGTATATGTTGAATATATCAATGTCGGCACATTTAGATAACGTCGACTGAACAGCTTGACTTTGTCAGGCTTTAATCTCCTTGGATTTGTTCTCTGTTAGTTCCTTTTCCTTCCCATGTAGACTATATCAAATTTAGCACGGTGAATCTTTGTTTTTGAGTTTCTGTCTTGGGGAATGTAAAGCGTCTGGCCCGGCGGTTGGCTCTGCTGCGCTGCCCTGGCTGTGAGGTAAACTCTTAGGAATAACAGCAGGGCTATTTGACGGAGCAGAGCGTGAAGACTCAGTCAGATGTGGGTCTTATCTTTTCAGACACCCGCAGAGGAGAAAGGCATCCTACAAAACAAACTACAACCGATGTTTGTCTCTGAGCATTTATACTGCTTAAGAACCCTACGATACAAGAAAATGGGAAAATACAACATGCAAATATGATGTAAATTTAGTGACATGATCTGGCAGTAACCACGTGTTGACACCTACTGCTTAGGTTGGGTGTATATTCTATGTGTTTGTGGCAGGAGTGCACTGGCTAGATACATTATAAGGGTTAGCTAGGAGGAGGTGTGTAAATCTGTGCTTACGTGTCTGCTGTTTTGGAGCTGGTTGACTTGTTGCCAAAGCATACAGTGCAGGCCCAGGACCAGTTCTGGGGCTGTGGCAGGCTGAGGCAATCTGTGGTTTAGATGTTGATCGTAGCACAGCAGATCCTGTTCAAGAGCAGCACCAGGTGCTGGGGAACATCCAGCTTGGCTGTGAGGCTGAACACCTGTGGCTGAATTAATCTCACGCGACACCACCACTCACACCACCCACCATAACGGCACCACACCACATTTACAACACCACACACACTCTCTGATGGCTCTCATGCAGACATGCGTGCTTGATTCCGGTTTGTTTAAATCCAGTAAGCATAATAAATGCTTATTTAACAACCACCTGACTGTCGACCTATATGATTACACCTTTTGTGAAAGTGATGGGAAATGGTAAGTACATGTCATTCCAACAGCTTAAATGCCACCTACGTCTATGCACATCTACTTCCCGAAAACAACTCACTTTAATAGTCAACAACTTGTTTACAAAATGACAATGTAATATCCAAGACTGACTCAGCACTGCGCGGCTAAGAGCGAGAGAGATTAGGGAGAGAGAATGTAGTTTGCTCTTGATACGAGACCAAATAAAAGCCAAGGCAGGAAATGGGTTGATTGAGGGGTTTCCTAATTAGATCTAACAGAGCCGGAGGTGAGCAATAGTTACTAAGAGGGCTGTGAGTGTAACCTGTGACGCTCAAACAGTGGAAGCTACCAACCAGAGGCAGCACAGAGGAATGTGTCACTAATGAAAGGAGCTGGATGGGGATTCATCCAAATCAACAAACAGCAAAACAACGTGCTGCAGAGAGAAGTGATGCATTCAAAGACGAGGCCTACATGTTCACTGTTGAAGTAATGTTACAGTCAGGTTGATATATGGTGTAGCTAATTTGCCCTCAAACAAGGTTCAGTCTGTTTCTGCCATCACTTTTGAGAATGCATAGTGTGAAGATTATGACCCGTGAAACAAGCCCTCAAACAAAGTACAGCAAAGTGTTGAAATGGAGCAGCAGAATTGCACAAAGTTGACTTATTATAAAATCTTGCCTGATCTACGGATACCTTTGTTCACTTGAGAAAAATGCTAATCTTATAAGGTAAAAGAAACAGGAAAAATAACTTGTAATAAGTCTTTCTGCCTTTGAAGAATAAGGCTGGTGTCATACTATAGTTTGTTATTGTTAACAAACTCCATTAGAAACATAAAAACCAATGTATGTAAGTCATTAAAAAAAGATATATAAAAAGGATTAATACACATTTGGTAGATACTGGAGGGCGAATCACAAAAATTCCCAAAAAGATTGCATGGTTTTTGCTGCCGCTAAGCTGCACAGATAAGACAAAAAGAAACAGTGTAATTCTCAAAGCACCAGCAAAGGTTGAAATGCACCCCTTACTGCACTGCCAAGCAAATAGCTTCTCTGTGCTATTTGCATGTATTTAAACTAGGTAATATGCTAACAGTAGGTGTAAAATTGGTACCTTTCTATAACCTGGAAATCCAGAGTTCTCGCGAGAGCACAATTTGAATTTGCTCAGCGAGTCACTCTGGCATTGAGTAATGATGCTTATTAACTATGCCCTTGTAGCCGAGCTGCACCAATCACATCGCTGTATCTGATATAGGCGGGCCAGAGGCCAGCTAAACAGATGACGACAGTTTAATCTACCAGTTAGCTCCGCTGGTAGCTAAGCGTATGGGGCTCTGGATACGTCACCCCGTGTATTGTTGTGATTGGTCGTAGTGTTATCCAATTGCGTGCAGTGAGATTTTCAAATGCATGCTTGGTGCCGCCCCTCGAGTTGGGCCATTTTCATTACTCAATGACAGACCCTTAATCTTTTGGATTTGGGTCTGGATTTCCAGGCTAACCTTTCTATGCAAATGAGCCTCACTGCAAAAACAGTCTTCATAAGTGCTAACAGCCATATGCCATTACAGTGAATGTGTACAGCCTGGTGTACACGTTTTATTCGGCTGTAAAGTTGGGCATTTTAACATGGGGGTCTATGGGGACTGACTCCCTTTTGGAGCCAGCCACACGTGGCCACTAGGCATTAGCCGGTTACTGGTTTCAAAGTATACCGCAGTGACGGTTTCAAAACCACTAAAATTTTCAGAAAGTGCAGTTTAGAAATCCCTCTCCCTGCCAGTGTGCAGTGCGTTTAAAAATAAAATACATTGTGTTCAATAGAAAAAAGTTGTATTTTACCCAGACATCTCGAAAATAATACATTTATAGCTGTAATTGCAATACCGTAATACCGTAAAACTGTGATATTTTTGCTGAAGGTTATCATACTGTCAGAATCTCATACCGGCCCATGCCTAGTGGCCACTCAATGAACTGCAGTTATTGGCACTTTGGCTTCATTTTTTAGAACCGGAGGTTGCCGTTTGGTTTGAAAACACCAACAGCACTGACAGACTGGGAAAATAAATCCCTTGTCTGGAGTTTTGAGCAATGCCTCTGCACTTCGTCGTGAGTCAGGACCTGTAGCTCGCGGTTTGCAAATCTCTGGCATTGTTCTGCACACTGTGTTCTTGGCACAGAGGCAACATTTATACTTTGCCACATGGATAATTGCAATCAAATGCAAAAAAAGGCAAATTGCACTCCGCTGCAAATGTTTATGGGCGTGTTGGCTCTGCAATATCTTTTGTGAATCAGACCTTGAGACGAGGCAGATAGCGGTTGCAAGTGATGCACAATTCATGCTGCTATCAGCGTCTGTAATCTATTCTTGTGAATTTGCCTGTGAGTATTTAGAGCAGCGGGACGTGACTCAAAATACACTACAGTGCTAATGCTCATGGTAATGAAGGAACATTACCAGTGCAATATTGAAGTAACTTTAATAGTTTGAAGCTCTATATTAAAAATGTCATGTGTAACTTTGGCTAAATTCATTAATTATTTTCGTCTTTTTGTGAGATTTGTCTATATTAAGAAAAAAAGAGACAATGCTGCTACTCTTATCTTTTAATGCCAAAACTAAATCTGAGCTCAAATAAAAAAAAGAAAATCACTCCACCAGCATATAATATTACACAACAATTGAGCAAACAGAAGCTGGATACACAATGTGTGTAAATAATCAAGCGGCAAGAAAGAATGAAATGTGGAAGTAGGAAGGCATTTGAGTCCATTACCTCCGCCACACAGTTTACAGGAAATATGGCTTCTGCTAAAGAACACAGGGAACATTAAATTAGAAAGTCTGTTTCCTCAACAACCCTCAAAACACTGAAACAACTCACCATCTAAGCCTAAGACACCACAATCAAAACTAATCGCTCTGTACTTATCAGTGGAATGTAGACAACGAGTCTACTTATAAATATCCCCGCTTATTTTGAAACATGATCAAAAATTCTATTCTGGTCGGAGAGTACGTGATTTTTAGTGAGAGAGAGCGAGAAAGAGAGAGAGAGATAGAGAGAACATATTTTTACAAAGAGTTTGTAGAAGAATGTGGAATGCTGGGAAGGAAAATATATTTGCTACTGTATGTCAGGATGAAAGAGGAGAGCCAGAAGTGGTGGGTTTTCAGAGCTATGTGCTCGTCATGTCCTTTTTCTCTTACATGATGCTAGCTGTCGCCATGGCAACTATGTCACCTCTAGGTCAGTAGGAAGTCACGTCCCCGTGGTGCTATCATGAGACTGGCATACATTTGTACTGAGGAAACATGTGCATATAAGGTTACAAGACGTGACGATGCATCATCATTTACGTCTGATTTTAACTACAGCAGGATGACAAACGCCTTACATTTATGCACCCATTTCAATACGTCCCTAACAAGCATCTGTAGCTCATCAGCCAAATCATTTATGAAAAAATATTTAATTTAGAAGTCACATCACAATCTACACACTTAAACACTGTATACTGTATTTGTTTGCACTTCTCATAGCTGATGTGAGATGAGTTGGAATAAAGAATTGTCCCATTAGATCATTTACCTAATGCCATAAGGGACCTGGAACCATGACAACCTTATGCAACTAGCAATGTCAAAGTCTGACTGATCAAGTAAGGTCCACAGTCGTCTGAATTCCGGTGTTAAGCCTTAATCCTTTCCTGAGTGGCCTGCTTGAGAGAAAACACAAGACCTGTTAATCTGGGCTGCTTTATAGACTCTTTAGGAAGTGCAGAACAATGCTCATCATGCTGATTTACACACACACATACACGCACGCACACACGCACGCACGCACGCACGCACGCACGCACGCACGCACGCACGCACGCACGCACACACACACACACACACACACACACACACACACACACACACACACACACACACACACACACACACACACACACACACACACACACACACACACACACACACACACACACACACCTGCTACAGGGGCCTGGGTGTTCACAGTGGATGTGATTAATCACACGCTGAGGAGGGTGTCGTCTCTTGGCCACGCCACTTATGAAGAAAACTTTTCATGGTTGGAGCAAACCACAGGCAGCATAACCGTGGAGAACAGAGGGATCTGCATGTAAAACACTGTCTCCGTGGTGCTTTCATGTCAGCTGGGTGGTTGTGTTAATGGACGGGCATGTGGGCTGCACAGTAGCTTGGCAACACGGCCCTCAGATATTGGGCTGTCTGCTAAGAGGAGTGAGCAGATCAAACAACAGGCGTGTAGGACTCACCCACCAAGGGGGAAAAACCTTGTCGCTGCTTAAGGGAGTGCCTGCCTGTGTGCGGGGGTATGATCAATGACAAAGAAGAATGAGAGTACATGTGTGTATTGCTATACGTGGATCAGAGAGCTCTTTATTTGTATTTGAGCGCGTGTGTTAAAAAGAGATGAAGGTATGAAAGAGCGGCTTAAATCACAGGGCAATGATCTGCTCAATTAGGGAGTGGCAGCTGCTAATTTCCCATCTGGCTTAAGGTCTTCTAAAGCAGATGGTTGACACACACACACACACACACACACACACACACACACACACACACACACACACACCATCAAAAAGATGTTGGACATTGCCACTGAGACAAATTTCCTTAATTATCTTTACCTTGGCAACAATGCTTTTACATACTTTCTAAAAGTTACAATACAGCATTTCATAATAAAGTGATCACACGCTAAGGAGTCACATCTTTCTCTTTTTCATTTCAAATACCTAGATTCTCCCAGACCACGTCTGATTCATGAGTGCAGTATTAGCAGTAGCAATGAAAATGTTCACGTTTGATGCTATCCCAGGGCTCACTCTTTGATATTGTTCCTCGTGATTTATGTTTCACCTCGCTGTCGTCTACTATTAGCTGGACTATCAGACTCTCTGAATTTCACTTTGATCCTATGTAATTACAGTGCTGTATGTTTGCGAGCGTGTGTTAGTGTGTGTGTATGTGTGTGTGTGTGTGTGTGTGTAACAAAGGTGGTGTGTATCATAATTCCGGTGGGTGTTTCAAGCATGGTTTTGAGGTAAATCAGTGAAATCTGGCAAGGCGCAAAGAATGCCACCGACTCCAGACAAAGACAAAATTACAACTCTGCACGCAATGCAACATGAGTCCCCTCCTTCACATGGGATGGCGAGGGGGAACAGGAAGGGAGAAGAGTGTGAGTGTGTGTGTGTGTGTGTGTGTGTGTGTGTGTGTGTGTGTGTGTGTGTTATAGTGGGATGTTAAACAAACCCTATTCCACATCAGTTCAGTACTGTGGCTGTCTGGCTGACTGGATATACAGTGTTTGCTCTTGTGTCTCATAAATTTCCTCCTGGTTACATAACTGCATCCCAGAGGAACACCAGGTGCTCATTCACACGTCTCCTGCAGCTGATTGACTGCATACACAAAGTTATGCATACAAATGTTGCACTCACACTATGCGTGTGTGCATATTAAAAAATGTCGTGGTCTGAATGCTGTCACCGTGGAGATGCTTTGGGTAGTTATAAGAGGAAAAGCGTGTCTCTTCCCAGAATCCCTCTGTGTGTGATGGTGCTATTAATGAAAAACAAGGCTACAGACATGCTAGCGGCTCTGTGAGGCTCTACTTGAGCTAAATGCTAACGTCAACACGCTAACCACATCCATCATGCTACAGTAACACACTCACAATGACAATGCTAACATGCTGATGCTATGCAGGTGTAATCTGTACCATTATCACCATCTTACTTTAGTGTGTTAGCATGCTAACACTAGCTAATTAGTACTAAACACAATGTACAGCTGAGGCTGATGGGAATGTCAATAGTTTTGCAGGTATTTAGCCATAATAATGTTTGACCTGATGATGCATATTTTGTACATATGTAGGCCTATGATATGTACGGTGTATACTATTAAAATGACATTAAATCCTCCATTCAGCACAGTATTTTAGAAGCAGAATGATGGTGCTAAAGGATTATGATGGTGGAGCTTCATTCTTCAAACCTGCATTCGACACTATTGACCATACCATCCTCTTACAGAGACTGGAACATTTAGTTGGCATTAAAGGAATCGCACTAAGCTGGTTTAAGTCCTATTTTTCTGAGCGATCCCAATTTGTTAATATTAACGATAAACCATCCAAATACGCTAAAGTTAGCCATGGCGTTCCTCAAGGCTCAGTGCTTGGACCAATTCTATTCTCTTTATATATGCTTCCTCTAGGCAATATTATTAGGAAACACTCAATTAACTTTCACTGTTACGCAGACGACACCCAATTATATCTGTCAATCAAGCCAGACGAAAGCGGTCAGTTAGCTAAACTTCAAGCGTGCATTAAAGATATAAAATCCTGGATGACCCACAATTTTCTGATGTTGAACTCAAACAAAACGGAAGTTATTGTGCTGGGACCCAAGCACCACCGAACTTCATTATCTAAATATATAGCTACCCTAGATGGTATTGCCCTGGCCTCCAGCACTACTGTCAGAAATCTAGGAGTCATTTTTGACCAGGATCTATCCTTTAACGCCCACTTAAAACAAACCTCAAGAACAGCCTTTTTCCATCTTCGTAACATTGCCAAAATCAGGAACATCCTGTCTCAAAACGATGCTGAAAAACTAGTCCATGCATTCGTAACTTCCCGGCTGGACTACTGTAATTCTTTACTATCAGGCTGCTCAAATAAGTCCCTCAAGACCCTCCAGCTGATCCAGAATGCTGCAGCACGTGTTCTGACAAGAACTAACAAAAGAGATCACATTTCTCCTGTATTAGCTTCTCTGCATTGGCTTCCTGTAAAATCCAGGATTGAATTTAAAATCCTTCTCCTGACCTACAAAGCACTAAATGGTCAAGCACCATCATACATAGAAGAGCTTTTAGTACCTTATTGTCCCACTAGAGCACTACGCTCCCAGAACTCAGAGCTACTTGTGGTTCCTAGAGTCTCTAAAAGTAGAATCGGAGCCAGAGCCTTCAGCTACCAGGCTCCTCTCCTGTGGAACCAGCTCCCAACTTGGGTTCGGGGGGCTGACACCGTCGCCACATTTAAGAATAAACTGAAAACCATCATCTTTGATAAAGCTTATAGTTAGGGAGTGAGGAGTTGCAGCATAGTAGAGTAGAGGGAGGCAGGAAGTACAAGCCCGTTCCGGCAGGGGAGAGTACGAGCCCGGTCCAGGGCCCCTCTCTTTAGCCTGCCTCTCTTAGTTATGCTATTATAACTCTAGACTGCTGTGGGAAGCTCCTTCCAAGGACACAATGAGCCGCTCCCTCTTCTCTCTTTTCACTTGTCTCCTTTTGTGTGCATCTTAGTCCCAGAAATGCCTGTTACTAACCTAGCTCTGGGGAGTTTTCTCCCCGGAGTCCCTTTGCTTCTTCTTCACCCAGAACATCGCCTTGGAATTGGGTGGCACCTACACCGGGGTCCTGGGTGCAGCTGACGCTATGGACTTACTACACCCTGCTACGCTCTGCGTTTCCCCGCAGTGTCCGACTGCGTCCTGCCGCGTCCAACCGCGTCCACCCAGGCTGCTGTGCCACACTACACCCCGTAACGCCCTGCTGTGCCCTACTATGACATGAACTACTATGACTACCATTGTGATCACTGCTTCACTATCTTTATTATGACTATTATTGCCACCATTCACCACTCCCCCAACTGGTGCCGTCAGACACCGCCTACCAAGAGTCTGGGTCTGTCCGAGGTTTCTTCCTAACAAAAAAAAGGGAGTTTTTCCTTGCCACTGTCGCAATAGCTACTGCTAATGCTTGCTCTTGAGGCAACCACTGTAATAGTTGGGGCTTCGTAAAGTACAGAGTTTGGTCTAGACCTACTCTATCTGTAAAGTGTCTCGAGATAACTCTTGTTATGATTTGATACTATAAATAAAATTGAATTGAATTGAATTGAATTGGCTTTTGGCCATTTGGGGGCAGTGGAAAAGAGCTGTAGAACACAACACTGACATATTACAATTAAAAGTTGTAATGCTCAAAAGGTTAAGCTTAAAGGTGCTGTAGGTAGGATTGTGAAGATCCAGGACTTAGCCAAAAAAATTGAACATCGACAACTTCTCAGTCCCTCCCCCCTTTCTGCTAAAGCCCAAAACGGTCTCCTAAGCCCCTCCCCCCACAAGGGAGAATGAATGCGTGTGCATGAGCAGTGATTGACACGCAGTTAGACACCCCCCCCCTGCCCCTGATTGGTGCATCTGAACAGGGAGCTGTGGATTTTTGCAAATCACACTACAGGCTGTAGGTGGTGCCAGAGGAGCCAGATTTATTTTAAATGACCTGCTTCATGTAGTTCTACTGGAACATAGGGTCAGTTTCAGCAGATATGACAGAAAGTTAGTTTTATAAGGCTTACCTACTGCACCTTTAACACATGCACTTGCCTATATACCATAAAACAGGTATGGAGCAATATTAGCATTCTTTTGAAGTCGTGTTTCTGTCCACCTGCCATATGCAAGTCCAATCTTCACTGTCCTTTTAGCTCTGTTTTTGGTCTACACTGACGGTTAAGAGAAATATCTGGCTCACTAGCTGATAAAAGCGGTCTACTGAGGCCAAAAATGATGCTATGAGAGCGGCGAAACTGAACCAAAACAGTAAAAGGGCCGTAGAGCTGAGGAAAACTGCAATGTTTGGTAATAGGTTTCACAGGATTCTTGACCACGAGCGACAATTTTCACATTATACATAGACATTTCATCCATACATTATTGGCTATAAATTACATTATTTTTTATGTTTCAGCCCATTTACTACAAATTGCATATACTTAATAAACATCACAGGTGACTTTCTTTCTCCCATTCTAGACACCCACTGTTTTGTTATTAATATCTGCAATGTAAAAATCTGATAGCAGACTCTGGAAACCTCCTTGAGTTGTGTAATTATCCCAGCTCAAACTAATTCAATTTGACATTATTTTTGTTAAAGCCACATCATCATTAAGATGTAATGCAGTACTTTAAATACCATTACCTTGTATTGGTTTCAATGCAATTAAAATGTAGTGTAAGTAATCTACTGGTAAGAATAAAAAGCTGACACTGTAGAGCAGTGCTTTCCACTCGCTAATGCTCATCAAAGTGTGTAGAACACACGTTTTGTAATGAAGGAGCTAAAACACACTGGGGATGTCCTTTAAGCAAAGCTCTGAAAAGTATATGTGCTCTTGTGTACTTAGGGGGTCTGAGTTCATATAGTGTCACGAGGTGCTTATCGGGCCAGTCTGCAGGATTTAAGTTTCTGTTGGTTGACATGGCAACCCAATACTTTCACATAGTCGGAAAAGACTGTGTGCACAGAATACACACAGCATGGCACATACAATGTGTGTGTGTGTGTGTGTGTGTGTGTGTGTGTGTGTGCGTCTTGCATTTTTTCCATTGGCTTTTCCTGCTATGTGAAATAGGAGAGCTTTAATTAACAGTGAGCGTTCAGGGAGATTTGCTGACATTGTAGGAGCAAAAGGTATTTTATTATGCGATTGTCTGGCCATGAAAATGTTATGCAATGAAGAAGGAAAAAAAAAACTAGCACCTCTTTACACAATAACTCTTACATACATATTACAAAAATATAAATGTGACCTTGTCTGCAAAAAGTAATTCACATTCAAGAGTATTTTTTATGAATCCCACACCTCCATCTCCTTTTAAAACTTTATTGTATAATAACTATAAAAGCAACAGTTCCTTGACCCATAACATTACAGCAACAAAGCCACAGTGCTGTAAGCATGGCATGGGAAACTGCTACAAAAAAAACAAACTTTCTTCAGTATAGAACTTTAAAGTACTGAAAACTTTATCAAACACTAAAGCTCATTCTTTTATTCATACATGTCGTCAATCCAAAAACCATTCAAAAACACCTCTCTCCAGTCGGACAGGCACTGAACCCAGCTGAACCTGCAGTGTTGTTACCCAATCGTACCTGCATGCGTGTGGAAGAATGTCATTAGCACTGTGATGACTGAGTGTGTGTATCTGCCAAGCCAGGACAGAGAGAGTGCTTTTTTAATTTGGTAAAATATGCGGTGGTGGGTGCACACTCATTTTTTTGGCGGTGTGCACACACTCCGACACAAACATTGAATGTGTGTGTCTGTGTCGGACAGACACAGTAAAGGGACACTTTTCATCACTCCTCAATTCGAGATCATTCCTGAGGCGGGGCGTCAGCGGCTGCAGACATCAGGCCATTCCACACAGAAAGTGCTCACAGTGAGATAATCATGCTGAGCAGACCAGCTCCCTCTGTACCTCAAAGAAAGGTGGTGGGCCCTTCAGTGCTTCTGGCAAAACTGGAAGTAGAGACGCACTATGAGCCAAAGTAGGGTTATTCTGCCCCCTACAGGACAAGAGGGACAGTGCAGACAGTGAACTGTCTGCAGCATACTTAGCATGTACTAAGGCTATGTTTAGACGGAAACGATCTGAAGAGAAAACGCAAAAGTGGTGTTGTGTTCTCACTTTTTATTCCGTGTTTAGACGAGCGTTGTGGGGGGGAAATCTGCGTGCATATGGTGATGCAAAAGTGTGTGAAATTCGACGTAGTATGCACAACAAAAGCTGACAATTTTGTCTGGACAGACGAGGAGGTGGAGTTATTGCTCCCAACAATGCGCACACACACGGCACACACACACATGCGGTGCACGCGCACACACACACACACACACACACACACACACGCGGCGCACACACTTGGCTCTCTCTCTCTCTCTCTCTCTCTCACACACACACACTCACACACACACACACACATGCGGCGCACACACATACACAAACACACTCTCGCACAGTGCGTTTTTACGGGAACGCGACGGTGGAGCGTTTTGAAGATTTCCACTCTGGAGGGTGGTTTCACTTTTTTGCGTTTTTTAAGCCCCAAAAACGTCGCCGCCATCTAAACGAAAGGCACATCTGATCAAATATTTTGTCGTTTTCACCCGCGAGTGTATATTCGTGTAAACAGGGCCTGAATGGCAGCTTGTGTGAATAGTGTGTAGTATAGCTGCAGGACTGCATTTACTTTAAACAGTATACAACTTTACACAGTCTGTTATAGTGGTGGAATATAACTAAGTACATTTACTCAAGTTCTGTACTTTAGTACAAATTTGAACTACTTGTACTGTACTTGAGTCTTTTCTTCTCATGCCACTTTCTACTTCTACTCCGCTACATTTCAGAGAGAAATATTGTACTTTTTACTCCAATACATTCATCTGACAGCTTTAGTTACTAGTTACTGTACATATTAAGATGTTTGCCCACAAAACAAATGTGGTTTATAAAATACGTTTTATCATACATTAAACTGCCCAACAATATATAGACCTACAAAACCAGCTGAAATGATGAGACCATTAAACACTTAGTTGATTGACAGAACTGTGAGGATGTTTCTGCATCACTTTTAAAACTTTAAGTACATTTTCCTGATGATACTTTTTTACTAAAGAAACATTTTCAATGCAGGACTTGTACTTGTAACAGAGTATTGTTTACAGTGTGTGGTAGGCTATTAGTACTTTTAGTTAAGTAAAGGATCTGAAAACACCCTTCCACCATTATTAAGGTACAGGGAGACTAGTAAATGTTTTTCTATTGGCAGAGAGCCCTCTGCTGGTCAAAAGCAACCAGCACATAGCAAAGGCTCTGTCTTATCTGCCACTGTATATGGTCACACAGTGAGAGTGTGTGTGTGTGTGTGTGTGTGTGTGTGTGTGTGAGAGAGAGAGAGACAGACACAGAAAAGTGTGTCAGATGTTTGTTGGGTGACCATACAGATGTTTTTTTTATGTTTGTGTTTTTTAATGTTATCTGCTGAAGTGTGAACAGACAATAAAGTTTTATCTTTTCGTATCTTCACTTAATGGACTATTTAACACGTGTATTGGGCAACTGCAGCTCAGGTTGTACAGCTATTAGTCCTAATGTTAGTGGTTTGCTCCACAGCTCAACATGTCGCTCTGGCCTTGACCAAGAACACAATTTTCAAGTGTGGAATTACATAACTATTATCTGTAATGTGTATATGTCATTAATACGTCCACATACGGACACTATAATGCAAAAACTGGAAGAACAAAAACAACTGTCACAGGTCAGAGATGCTCTGTTAATCTGCTACTGAAAGATGTCAGGTTGTACCTGGTTGACAAAGCCAATAAAGTCACATTTTACACATAAAGTCAACTTTTACAACCAATAACATTTGAATATTGCCATTGCACGATGGGACCAAATACTAGTTTGAGAGAAAATGAGCAGAACTTATTTGTGTGATTGATATAAATCAGGGCTTCTCAGAGCCCGGACCAAACGGCAAGTCAATCCAGACCCAGCACTCATGTTATGAGTACAATACATTACGAAGGGTAACATTTTCTATTTTAAAATACATTTTCTATTGATCAATAAATTATTAGGGACATTGAATATACACGAAAAAAATCAATGTCAAATAATTCCAAAAAACTTTGAAAAAAGGTGAAACAAATCAACAAAAATGTAAAAAAAAAAAAAAGGCACAAAAAATGCAGAAAAATTCAATTAAAATTGGATGAGGACCTTTGAGAGATACGTTTGAGAACTGCTGATATAAATCATTTCACTGCACATTTATGAAAATAGTAGAAAAAAGTTTTTTATGACTCCGAATGCACAACTGTTTTCTTTTTTAAAGATTATATTTTGGGCATTTCTGCCTTTAATCGACAGGACAGCTGAGATATGAAAGGGGAGAGAGAGGGGGAAGACATGCAGGAAACCGTCACAGGTCAGACTCGAACGTTGGACCTTCTGCATCGAGGAATAACCCTTCACATATGTGCGCCCGCTCTACCAACTGAGCTAACCCGGCCACACTAAACAGGTTTTTCATGTGAATATACATCTATTCTTTATCCTAGGGAACACACACATTATGTAATCATTAAAAAACACCTGTGTTTCTGTACTAGCCTGTGAATAATGTGAATGAGGGATTTTCTTTCTGACGTCACCTTGAGGTCGGAATATGTAGTCATCTATTACAAACAATCTGTATCAGCGTGTATATAATATTAAATCAACATGATGGTAACTGGTTTAATGTCTCAACAGTTTCTGAACCAATGCGACTTCAATGGCCCAAATGTCTCGGAGGGTCAAAAAGCCCAAAGAAAAAGAAGGGAGGTCAAAAACAAGGTTTAAAATGAGTAAACAAGGACTTCCTCCCTGAGGGTAAAATGTGCACCTGGACTTCTCGTTACTGCTGCGCTCTGAGGACGGCTCAGCACCAAAGAACACATGTGGCCCAGAGGAAACAAGCTCATAGCACAAACACACACACACACACACACACACACACACACACACAGAGTTCTGGGGAAATGTATTGGCCAATAGGGGTTCAATAAACCACCTCCCAAGTTTTCATGAGTAACCATTGTGGCATTGCCTTCAGTTGAAGTATCGAGAGTGTTGAAAAATCCATACACTGCTGCACGCACGCACGCAGATCCTCTTCAATTTCACAGCTCTAACAGCCTGTTTGCTTCCCCTCTGCTCCGACTCTGTCACATTCATCTCCCACTATCAGCGGCGATACAAACAACTTGCCTTTTTTTTCCGTGCCAGTATGCGCTTTCGTTTCATGTCTTATATTGCGCTTTTATGTGCAAGACAGATGCGTGTGTCAGGTTCAAATAACCCGTGTTATCATCATTTTAAAGACAAATGTTTGGCCTATAACATGCGAAAAGAAGCAAATGGGATAACACTCTTTCTTTATGCGTTTCTCTTATGTTTCTCCATTCCCGTCTCCCTGAGGTCTTCACCTGGGGGCCCTTCAAGGCTCTGCCAAACACCGTGGGGAGCAAGACATTAATCAAAGGAGGAGAGGGTGGCAGGGGTGTCCTGCTCTCCCACCATGTTTTCTCCAATCCCCTCCCTCCCTTTTCAGCATTTTAAATCTCTCACAGTCTGAGGAATCATCACCCTCAAAGCCCCTCCCCCTGTGCTCCACAAGAGTAATGGATGGCTGAGACACACATACAAATAGGGCTGCACAATTCATCGCAATTTTATCGAACTCGCAACATGGACTAGTGCAATATCCAAATCACAGGGGGGCGCGACATTTGTTAAAGGCAAAATATGTGTGAAGTATTGTGGTGCTGCAGAGACGTCCCAGCCCCACAGACTAAAGTAAAAACTATTTTTCAATGAAAATGAGAATAATGATAACACAAATGATCATTCCCTACAATATCGTGAATCATATTGCAATTGTAATATCAGTCAAAAATAATCGCAATCACATATTTTCCTCCTATCGTGTAGCCCTTCATACAAACACACATAAAAACAGACTGCGGAGCTAACTCACACGTAAACTTCATATAAATGCTTAAGTTAAAGTAAGAAAAAAGAGCAGTTTAAATAGTGATCACCTGCTTATGAAGAAAGAGAGTCACTGTTGGAGGAGAGGTCCAAAAGGGGGCCAGCTCTTATTTTGACAGCCCCCCCGTCCTATAGAAAATGGCCTCTGTTCTGTTTGTTTTCCCGAGGAGAAACATCTGAACATCTGTGGTGTTCCTCGGAGCAACATGCTGGGCTAGAGTTACAAGCTGCACCGGTGCACAAGAATGCATTAAACACATGTGCACAGTCAGACACATAAACATGCACACACACACACACACACACACATCAGGAGGGAGACAAACACACAAATGTAGGGATGTTAAACTGAGAATGATGTACTCTATCGCTGCTGTAGCATATTATTTATTTTATTCTTAATAAGTAATGTAAAATCCACACGTTTTATTACCAGACAAACACTTCAAAGGCAGCCTGAGGAATGTTACCTAATGCCAGGACTGTTGGGGTACAGCACTGGGAATGTGTATGGAAGTGTGTGTGTGTGGCAGATATAAGCTTGTTCTCAAGTGTATAGCAATAGCTGGATGGATAACTTCGTTGTTTTCTGGCTGTATCTGGAGTTTGTGTTGTCTTACTATCTATTGAACCAAGAAATCCAAGGCTCAAAAACAACTCTAAAGCAAATATTGTGTAAGCGCTAACATATTTTACTTGGCAAAGAACATCTGGCCTTTGTCATAGGCCTCCTTTTTTCAATAAAAAAAGAAGGCGTCATGCCCTTTTTTTGCTATGAGAAGTGATAAGAGGATGGGGAACAGCGATGGCTGCGTTTTAAGAACTTCACCGCGGCCGTGGAGGTAAATGTTTTCTCCGAGAGATACAGGACAGAGGACACTTTGATTGCAGAGAGGAGATCTGAGCTCATCTGAGCTCGATTCAGTTTCACACAATCTCGGCTGATGCAGATCTGGACACGGTCACTAGGGGGCACTGTTACACTGCTCACTGAACCCTAACAAAAACACACACACACACACACACACACACACCAGCCCCCGCTCTTAAACACACTGCTGCCACGACTGAGCTGTTTTCTCTTGTTCTCCTGAGACAGATCAACCCATTTTTTTGGTGTGTTTTTGACTTTGTCCAACCTCTCCATCTCAGATAATACTGCGGGGTTGTGGCCCAGATGTGAGGCACCAACTCGAAACCTGCTAAAAAAAACACAGTCACTTTCCCTTCTCCTCTGATCCACATGTGTTTTTCAAAGAACCACAAAAAGACAGAAGTTAAACATTGTGTGGAGCTAAGTACTAATATATTTCAGGTTTTGCAGTTTAAAGAAGAAACACAGCCCACATACACATGTGCATGTATGTATAAGTAACTGCAATCTAAGTTGGAATAGAGAAAAACAACACTAAAGCTGAGGCAACCCATCGACAACAAACATATCATTTCAGTGTTTCCCTGAAATGAAAACATTTCAATTTAAGTGTGCAGTGCAGTGACACTGCCCCAAAACGTGTCCAATGATGCCTTTAACTTCCTGATGCTCCTCTTTTATGATACCAGACTTGTGCATGTTCACTTTCAATCCCACTACTCAGGGGGACCATTTACAGCAGCCCAATACTTAGGTGTGTGTGACTTGTAGAATTGTCAAAGTACAGCATTCTTCAAACCACATCTGGGAGGGGCTGTGTCTTACATAGAAATTGCGACCTGTAAACTGGCAATGATGGTTGAAAAATAAGAGGCCTGAGCTGCCTTGCAATAGCATATGCAGCACTAATAGACTATCATACTGGACACAGGTTGACATTTGAGGGAGACACTGAGGCATAACCGCTGGACCCAATCCTGTGACATAAAGACAAGGTAAAGGAATTCTTAGACAGCATAATATGTAGGATCAAACCAAATGCCACGCTGTTATACCCTGGAAATCCAGAGTTCTCACAAGAGCACAATTTGAATTTGCTCAGCGAGTCACTCTGGCATTCAGTAATGATGCTCATTAACTATGCCCTTGTAGCCGAGCTGCACCAATCACATCGGTGTATCTGATATAGGCGGGCCAGAGGCCAGCTAAACAGATGATGACAGCGCTGCGACGTCCAAGTCATTAGTAAACATTGCAAGATGGCTACGGATGAACGCCAGTGGACATTTTTTAAGAAGCGACAAAAAACATTGGAGAAAGCCACACAAAAAAACGGGAAAAAAAAATATTTAGAAAAAAAAACTACAAAAATGCAACAAATGCAACATGTGGTAAGACATTTTACTTTTCAATGAAATAAACCGTACATGTCTGGCCCTGGATGTGATTCTTATTTTCCAGTGTGGCCCTTAGTGAAAGTGAGTTTGATACCCCTGACTTAGAGGATCAGTATCCTATACTAATTGACCCATTGTGGCCAATTGACAAGCTATGACCCAAATATTTTATTCCACAACATACTGTTATGCTGTTCTTTGCTGCACAATAGATCTGACATTTTAAACACAAAATGCAAACATTCCACACTACACTACAGCTATGTAGGCTCCAAAGTCATCCAAAGCCCTCCAAAGCCCTACAAGTGTGCGTCAGATCAGTGGGGTTGAAAGTGCTTAAAAGCCTGATGGCAAATGCTCAATCCCACACGCTAGGAAGCATGATGATGTGATAATGTGCATGGCAGCCCTGAGTGTAGCCTGGCTGCTCCAAGCCTACACCACCATGCTAACTGAGAGCTGGAGGAGAGGCACGGCTCCGGGTCAACCACACTGCTGGGGTTAGCACTAATGAACTATGGAGCATGGGTGCTGTAATTCATCTCCTCTGCCAAGGCTGCTTGATTTTCCGATGAAAATTAACCAGACGCAACTGAGAAACATCCATACAACAAACGATCTTGGATGTAACTCCTTGTGGTTTGTGGTTATACACATAACATATGACATTGACAATCAGTCAATTATAATATTTTAGCACAAAGATGTTAAATGATATGATATGCAGACAAAAATTAGACAAATCGTGGATAAAATGCGACTCTCTTCCCCCAAAAAAACGCTCCCATATGTTGTTTGTTCAAGCAGCAATTATAACCTCTAGTTGCCGTAGGAATTATGACAGGAGCAAAGCAGAAAGTGGTGTGACAAAGTATAAGAGCGCCAAGTTCTGCGCAAGAAACTAGGTTGGGGGTGTTGGATGTGTCAAACAAACGCAGGACTTTCACCCAGGAGACCGCGGTTCCTTTCCCGTTTGAAAATAAAAGTAATTGGCAAGTTATGTCACTAGCTACGTGAGCTACTTCACGTTCACGTGCGTAACCAGAAGTGAAGTAACGGTCGATCAGTCACTGTGTTCAGTATATGTTGAGCCGTTGCGGGTGCCGTACTAGTAGGAAGTTATCCTGCGCATGCGTGTTACTCTGTAGGCTGACTGGACGTGTAGCTCCAGTTGTGTGTGACTGCGGTTCTGTTATGTTGCATCCTCGATGGTCATTAAACCAAGTTTGAAGTAAGGCAACTTGTTTCCATTCGTGCAAACTTCCGACAGTAACGTCTGATACCCAAACAACGTTGTTTTTTATAAACTTAAGTAGTTTTTGAGCCTAAACATAACCAAACTGCAACCTTCTCACAATGTTAAAGGTGCAGTAGGTAAGACTTATAAAACTAATTTTCTGTCATATTTGCTGAAACTGACCCTATGTTCCAGTAGAACTATATGAAGCAGGTAACCTGGCTCCACCTACAGCTTGTAGTGGGATTTGCAAAAATCCACCGCTCCCTGTTCAGATGCACCAATCAGGGCCGGGGGGGGGTGTCTAACTGCGTGTCAATCACTGCTCATGCACACTCATTCATTCTCCCTTGTGGGGGGAGGGGCTTAGGAGACCGTTTTGGGCTTTAGCAGAAAGGGGGGAGGGACTGAGAAGTTGTTGATGTTCAAATTTTTTGGCTAGGTCCTGGATCTTCACAATCCTACCTACAGCACCTTCAACGACATGTTTAAACCACGACTGTTAGGTTCAAAACTGCAACTGTTAGGTTCTCTGGTTTAGATATGAGGATGGAAAGCGCTCCTGTGGTTCGTATTAGAGGGTAGGACCTACATCGTCGTATGGTTTGTGGGGACTTGTTGTAAAATGCAGTTAATTGTCAAAGTAAATGTTTAAGACATTAATGTTAAACACTTCATAAATGAATACATTGCTAGAATTAAATCGTTGATATACTTGCCTCATATTCTCAACTCCTTATGCATCATTTATTTTCTATTTGTTTTTACAAGCGCACTGCCTGAAGTGCTAATCTGGAAACTCACTTGCAGAGCAATAGTTATAAATATCCAAATATCCACCCATGAATTGAGGTAATTATGTTGAAAAATGAACATCATGAGAGGAGGGCAGAAAGACAACGCACAAGCAAAAATCAAGAAAGCCAGAAGCCAATTCATATTCACAGCATTATTTCAGAACAGGAGGACTCTTCAAGGGTCACTAGTCAGGTTGCAGGATCACATCATTTCCAACTAAAAAAAACCATGTCTTTTAACTATCAGATACCTAAAGCATATGGGCCTTTAAAAATTTGTTTTTGAACGCTGCAGTTCTTCCCAGCCATTTTGTGCCTCTGTCCTAGTTCAAAAATCTCCATTTGAGGGTGCAGGAGAGGGTTTTCTGTAAATGTACACCTCCTGAATGAATAAGCACTTCCTGTTTCAGTCAGGATTGGGGTTCACACAGGGGGGTTAGACTCTGACTGTCTCGTTCTCTCCCTTGCGCTTTCTTTCCCAACACTAGGAAAAGAAAAAACAACGACTCAAACAGCCAAGAGCAGGATTTTCAGTTCACTTGCAGACTCTTAAACATGAAGCTAAAATCTCACATACTTATCAAATTATAGTAAGGCTCTATTACACAGACTTTATTGGAGTGTACATCAAATTAATAGCCAATTTTACAACTACAACAGAAACACTTGGTTCCCATTAAATCACCCAATGTAAACAGAGAAATTTTGTTTCATAAGTAAAGAGGAGATGGAGAGATAGAAGAAAACAATGGGAGAGGAGGACTGGACTGTTTATTTACCGAGTGCAAAGCAAAAAAAAAAAGAAAAAAAGTTGCTTCCAATAGTGAGGACAGAAATGCTCCCACAAGACAAATGTCTGCTCGTACACACACACACACACACACACACACACACACACACACACACACACACACACACACACACACACACACACACACACACACACACACACACACACACACACACACACACACACACACACAACCGTTAGACAGGAGGAGGACAGATGAGATTATGAGAGGGTGGTGTAGCTGATGAAAAGACATGATTAACCTTTGATCTCCTATGTATCGTGTGTGTGTGTGTGTGTGTGTGTGTGTGTGTGTGTGTGTGTGTGTGTGTTTTGGAAAGTATGAGTGAGAATGTGTTACGAGAGAAGAGAGAGTGTGTGTGTGTGTGTGTGTGTGTGTGTGTGTGTGTGTGTCTGTCGAATGATAACCATGCTCGGCCGCTCCCATGGGAGACATGTTCAGATCCTTTGATAGTGGCTGCAGGGATGGAGCAGAGAGGAGGCGGTCGGTGGTGGTGGCTGTGGCTGTGTGTGTGTGTGACTGACATGCTGGTGGGGGTGGTTGTGTAGCCTCTACCCTCTGGTGGTCCCTGGGTGCTGTTGGTCTGAATTACGCGCTGACGGGGACAGAGGGGTGGACAGGAGAATTTGTATCTGACCTCCGAAACCAAACTGACCTGGGACCAGGGCTAGGTATCGTCCAAAAGGTTCGATACCTTGGGGCGCCCTGGTAGCTCATCTGGTTGAGCGGGCGCCCCATGTACCAAGGCTGATTCCTTACCGCAGGGGCCCAGGTTCAAGTCTGACCCCCCTGGCCCTTTGCTGCATGTCATCCCCCCTCTCTCTCTCCCCCCTTTCTTATCTTCAGCTGTCCTATCAAATAAAGGTAAAAAAAAAAAAATATATATATATATTTCAGCTCCTTTACACCTATGTGACGCTTACTGTAGTCAACCCTCTCAAAAAACAGCAACACACACACACATGAGCCCCGTCTCTGTGGGTAAGGTAGAGATTTCCCTGCATGTCTGTACAATGTGTAAACAGCCAATCACAAACATCATTAGATCTTGGTACAGTAGAAGCATGCTGCATGCTTATTGGCTCACTGACACTGATGACTCCGTAGGTATGGAAATTTGCTATTGAATGACAAGGCATTTTTTGATACTCGATAATATGGAGGAAATTCGGTCGGTGCTTAATAGTATCAAAGTTCGGTACCCAGCCCTACCTGGGACAAAGCATGGGAATGCAGTAGCCGTGTGTGTTATGTACGTATGTAGTGTGTACGTCAAAGTGAGAGTGAGAGAAAAAGTGAGCAATGATGCGTGTGGGAAAAGAAGAGAGAAAATGAGTGTGTGTCTGTGGGAAAGCAGAAAAGAGAGATTAGTTTCTATACGCGCTGGACAATGCCTTGTGTATTTGTGCGAACAAGTTCATGCATGACAGTTTGTTGACTCTACAAAGCCATTACTGCACGGTCACACCGAGGAAATACACATTTGATTGAGAGAGAGAGAGAGTTGCGGATTTCATTTGATACCTGAAAGCCAAATAAACAACTGGGGGGCCTGCCAGATCTGCACCCAGAGCAATAAACTCCACTGATATCTGAGCCGCTGGGTCTGTTTACTGGCTCATCAGTCAACACACAGAAAGGGCATGTACACACGGACACATCCAAACCTGGACGCTTTTTACACTAATCTTTCCTGTAGAACACTGCTGCATCAGATCTAAATCTTTAGATATATATTATCTGTGGAGATATTTAGAGCTACTATTGCATGAAAGAACAGAGGACGTATATTCTGTGTGAAATCCAGATTGAAATGACTTGTTTTCAACCACGAAGACGTCTTCAACGGTCGCGAGTCTCTGTGAAGGCTAAAAGAGGGGCGGGATGCAACAGAAAACAGAGATTGAAGCCACATGTTGAGGCACAGCTCAGATTGATTGATTAACCTGGAATGGTTTTTTCTTTTCTCTCTAAAAGTTCCACAGCAAAACCAGAGCAGATGACAATGGACAATTGAGCTGATTTACGGGATTCATTCTTTCTTTCCCCCCCATGTATCTCTTTCATTCTCTTACACTCATATGGCTCTTACCCACTGCTAGTACCAGCTCTACTCGGCTCGGCTCCACCGCAGTGCCCCGTCCCCACCGCAGTGCCCCGTCCCCCCTTTTTTCCATTGCAGATTTAGTACCGCCTCATGCGTGAGGCGAGCGTGGCTGGTCGTCATAGCAACAACGCAGGAAACAGCCGTGACCTAACGCGACACACACACACACACACACACACACACACACACACACACACACACACACACACACACACACACACACACACACACACACACACACACACACACACACACACACACAGAACGTCGAAGGTGTGTTGTTTTTGATTCTTGGCATGTGGCTGTTTGCCAGAAGACACATTTTGTTTCAAAAGAAGCTGGAGGCAGCAAAAAAACCACCGCTGGCTAAACTATTTAAAAATGGCGGGTTTGGGGGTGACCTCTAGCTCACCCAGTAAGAACGTGCACCCCATGTAGGCTGAGGCCTTTGCAGCGGCCCGGGTTTGAGTCCGACCTGCTGCCCTTTGCTGCGTGTCATCCCCCATCTCTCTCCCACCTTTCCTGTCTATCCACTGTCACTCTGAAATAAAGAGAAAAAAGGGTTTGTTCAGGACACCCCCGTCTATCGCTAGCAATGATGACGCAGTGATTAGTGACGATTCTCTCCGACCAATCAGTAGTCTGCAGGTTTTCACATCACCTTTTGGTATCGGCTCAGCTCACTTGGAACATCGACGGAGGTGATACTTAAAAAAAGGACCTGTTAGCAGGTACCAGGGACTTATTTTTCATAATGGAAACCCAAAAAAGGCGAGTAGAGTCGAGGCAAGTCGAGCAAGTACCACGTGATGGAAAAACGGCAATACACTTTAACTGTGGCTCAGACACACACTGTTGTGCTTGCGGGATGACTCACATGCTCTCTCCGCAGGAGAGGGATGATGTGTTGCCTTCATCTCCGAGTCCCAGTTCTACAAGAGCACAGGAAATCGTATGATCTCAGACTTAAAACTGCTTTTTGAGAGTGGGATGACGTTCTGATGTCGCTCTAAAGGGACAGTAGCATACAGCAGGGGGGGACGGGCTGCATCAGTGTGTAATCCCACGGTGAGGAGGAGGCTGCAAAGGGATGAGACAAGTCTTACTCAGAAGTAAAGGGGAAAAGTGAAAAATCTTACAGGTTGGGAGAGCATCATGGGAACTAAAAACACAGTGGCATATACTAAGTCACACTCACATAAAACTTAAAATACTGCTACAGCAGACACTGGGAACACTTCCTATAGTTACTATTGCATAGGTAGAGAGTTCCAATCGAAACTGTTCACAGAATGACATTCTGCAGAGAGAGGGCTTTCACTTCCTATTTCTCTTCACCTTTTCAAAGATATCACTAAGTTATAAGGGGCATCATGTTATACACTAAAAACAGCAAATGTAAAACACTGCAAACTGATTTCTTAAACATTATGGAGACTAAAAGCCAGTTTCTGGGGGAGGGGTAAGAGGAATCTGACTGACGCAACACAATTTCTCCTGGAGAAAGCGGATTTCTTGGCCATTCATACCTGTAAGCAGGTTTCTAATAGGCTTTTTACATGTATTCATGTCAAGACTTTAGAAAAAGAAAGTTTTGCTGTGACAGCAGAGCGGCAGCATGAAATTAGAGATTATGCCCTAAAACCAAAGTATTTTCAATTTGGAAGCCTAATAAAGTTGCTACAGCTAAATATTTGAGTATTAGTAAAACTCAGACATATTCCTAGTCTGATATACTGCAGCAGCAGCACCATTCATTTCTTTCCTGTTTGTAGTGTGCTTTTCTATTCCTGCCAATTTCCTATCATTCTATCTCGTTATATATAATGTTGTTGATATCACAACAAGAATAACATATCATAAAATGTAATCTAATGTAATATGGCAGAGCTAGGGTTAATCCGTGTCTTTGACTGATCGTGTGATCACTGTACTCTTCATTTTAGGAGAAACTGCTTTATAAATGTCTTCTTCACAGTGAGGAGCTGGGAGACCAGCCCTATAAACTCAAAAGTCTGTTGCTGAGTCTGTTGCTAAGTGAGTGTGTGTGTGTGTGTGTGTGTGTGTGTGTGTGTGGGGGGGGGGGGGTATCTTAAAGATATCTTTAAGTTTTGACGAGTACAATCAAAGTAGTAGATATCGTGAAATACAATTTCTACTAGCAAAAACATTATTGTGGACATCTTTTCTTGCCATTCGGACTCGTGAGAATTTAATGTTGACTAGGAGGAATGCTATTTTGGATATCCAAAATGTAATTACAGATAGTAGTGTGGTCCGACTAAATGTTAAACAGCTTGCCCCGGGGCACGAAGACGTGAAAGGGCCCACGAGGCTCGAAAAAGACATTTTAAATAAAATTGACCAAAAAAAAACATGCTCGACTTAACTCCCGACTGACGTGTGTGTGTGTGAGTTAAAACTTAAATAAGATAAACTCAAAAAATCTGAAAGTTCATATTATGAAGAAAGGAGAAATCATCTTTACAATAGAAACATCTGAAAGTGGCACAAGGAAATGATGCCAGTGCATCGGTGCACCGCTGAACACAGAGGCTGGTTTATAGCAGACAGCTGTTGGCCATCCAACAGAGAAGAAATGAACAGTAAAGTTGTCAGGTGGTAGTAAATGTTTAGTGTAGGATGTCCATTAATAAATGCTGCTGCTCCTCAATACCAATATTTTATATTATATATTATGTGAGATATATATATATATATATATATATATATATATATATATATATATATATATATATATATATATATATATATATATATATTATATTTTAAGGCTGTAATACATAATTGTCATAGGCTGCAACCTAGGTCTGGTCTGTTTAACAAAGAAACAGAGACAATTTATTAGTCAATAACACTTTAGATGAGGAACATTTTTTAAATAGCATGATTATATTGTTGACTACATTAAATTAAGTTAAAATTAAGTTATCTGTCTAAAAATCTCAACCATGTCATGTGACATACTACTTCAGTAACCTTTAAGAATCTCATTTAATGTCCAAGAATACATGGTACAGACACCAACGCTGAGCATCCCTGTAAAGATTTGGCCACAATTAGACAGTTAAGATAAATATAGGTACAGGTTATTACAGTGCATGTAGTCTCGCATTGACTGACCTTCACACACCACAGCATTCCGAGATGGGAGAAAAACGTGCTCTGGTTTATTGGCATTTCTTTAAACCAATCACAATTGTCTTGGGCGTTGCTTAGCGCCGGACGGAGCCACAGTGCTGCTGCAAAATAGCCTCAGGAAGGAACTTGTTTTGGTGGAACATGTGTACGTTCAAAGGTTGTTTTAGTCGTGCAACAGAAAACTCAGATTGGACAGATAGTCTAGCTAGCTGTCTGGATTTACCCTGCAGAGATCTGAGGAGCAGTTAACCATAGTCCTCAGAAATCCACCGGAGTTTAGAACGGCAACACAAAGGAAGAGGAAGGTAACGGCCATACGGCAGAATTTCCGGCGGCACCTGAACTATCCCGGAAAAACAACGTCGTCGATATAGACTACGTGTAAATGCGTTATTGTGTTATTATATTTAATTTCCTGCGCAACCTAAATTCTCTGAGTAACCCGGTTTGTTGTGTGCATGTAAACGTATGATACCTTGATTCTAGAAAAATATATATGTTGCCGTTTTCCTTTTGAAATGTCAATGTTCAATGTCATTGTGAGCCCCACAAACTAAATTTCAATCCATCTCCATTGTAGGTGGAGGCAGATGCATAACTAAATACCACTAGTGGGTTAATGAGAACATATGTTTTTTTGTAATTCATGTGCACTGACCCTTTAACGTGGAAGTAAATATGTGTGACATAAACAGCTGGTATGTCCGGGCAACAGTGAGTGAGTGAAAGAGAGAGGAGTGGAATGTAAGAGAAGGCAGTCATTGCCAGATAGTGGGGGGGGGGGGAGGATAAGGTGGGGGAGTCCCACAGACACAGAGGAAGCCTCCTATCACAGGAAGCTCATCTTTGCAAATGTCAGATCCTCCTAATCGCAGCTCTATACTTCCTGTTTCAGTCCCCCGAGCTGGACAACATCACACGAGCACACACAACGATACCCGTGACCAAAAGAGATCATACATATACTTACCCATCCAGGCAGGCATTCTACACAAACATCACATCCTGGTGGGGTTAAGGTCCACATCAAAGTGGATTATAGGGTGGATGGAGCCGGCGCTACAGTGACCGCTAGCAGTCGTACCACCTTATTATTTCTGACCTTGATATGTCGACGCCGCCCATGGGGTTTTGAGAACGTCTCAAAAACTGTCCGCTTCTTTCCCCCCCCAAACATCATAGTAACCAACGATAATCTCTGCCGAAGAGATGCATTGCTTACAAAAAAATGGGTTAGCATAACACAAATAACACACAGCAGTCCTCATAACACACAGCAGCCCTACAGAAAAACACAAACTTCATAATCCTGTCATTCAAAAAGACATAATAAACGGGCTAATCCGCTCCCACACATCGCAACAGAGGGGGCTGTCACGGATGGGTCAGGAACCCCGCAGCACAGTGCTATCACAACTGAAAACATTTGGACTACAAAAACATTTGGACTACAAAAGCTTGCTAGTTTTAGAATTATTTAAGATCAAGTTCAAGTGAAAGCGTGAGCCAGCTGCCCATGTATGTGTGCTCAGCCTCTTGACTGGCGCAGTGATGCGAGGAGGCCTATCAGAGGGCGGCTGCTCCCACCTGAGAGACAGATGTTAGTGTCATGTGTGTGAGTCCATGAGTCTACACAGGCGGACGGGAGAGGGCTAGACCTGCCACAGTCATGCTATAAAATGCACATTAGTGTGTCTAATAGCACTTCGGAAAGAAATAACACTCCACGAGCACTTAGATATTCTGATGATATGATTATTTACACTCTGTTCATAACTCAACAGGTTGTGCTCCAATCTTAAGTCGCAGTGTGTTTAACACTCTGTGTATGATCCATTTCCAACATTGGAATCAGACATCACAGCACTAATGTCACTGTGTTTCATTAAAATAGAGAGGTTGTGTACAACTGTGAAACTCTGGAGTGATGTTGCTGAGGAATTGTGAACACACACACACACACACACACACACACACACACACACAGCAGCAATGTGTGAGGGAGGGAGGCGTGGAGAAGGAAAAGGAGTAAATTAAAACCACACATCCCATCCTGGAAATAACACATTCTCTGCAGCGGATTTTCTTAGGATCTGCGATCGCTACAGTACGGAAGAGGGAAATTAAAGCATGGCCAAAAATAGTTAGTGTTTTCAATACTCAATGGGGAGTATCAATATGGGCGCTCTGGCCTTAGGGTGAGAGGCGACAGTTATAAGGGAGGTGTGTGTGTATATGTGTTCTAATGTGTTAATTTTCTGGGGGAGGGGGGGCTGGGTTTACACTGGCCTCACTGTAGCAATCCTTGCTGCAGACAGTCATTATCGCCGTTTATACACCCACGCTGTGTTGGATGGCGGTGATAACGGCAGCTTAACAGCCCTCTCCGCCGAAATGTTTCTCACCATCTGCGAGACTGCAGTGGAAACATTATACACACACACACACACACACACACACACAGTGCGTCTCACTATCTTTGTGGGGACCCGTCATTGACATAATGCATTCCCTAGCCCCTTACCCTAACCATAACCATCACAACTAAATGCCTAACCTTAACCTTTACCCTCACCCTAACCATAACCTAATTCTAACCCTAATCCTAAAACCAAGTCTTAACCCTCAAACAGACCTTTAAAGTTGTGGGGTCCAGCATTTTGGCCCCACAAAGCTGTCTGGACCCCACACGTATACTGTATTCCCGATTTTTGGACCCCACGAATATAGTTAAACAAGAACACACACACACACACACACACACACACACACACACACACACACACACACACACACACACACACACACACACACACACACACACAGTCAGTTCATCCATCCATCCATCCATCCATCTCTGGCCATAAGAGAGAGACGTTTACCTGGCTGGACAGAGAGTGGGCTGAGTTGGATGTGATAGTGCTGAGCTCGCAGACACAGTGCAGACGTCAAGCAGCTGTCGGCATCAAAGACCAGTCGAGAGTGTGTGTGTGTGTGTGTGTGTGTGTGTGTGTGTGTGTGTGTGTGTGTGTGTGTGAATGAGAGAGTGTGAGTGGCAGAAGCAGACAGAAGATAAGATGGTATGATGGAGAGGCAGACAGAAAGTGTGATGGAGAAATAGGTTCTATTGATAGTAGGATTTAAGTGATATCTCCCGCAACAGCCTGTGCTTTATCAGACTAAATCAACTCAGCACAGACTAACAGCGACACCTTACATTTAGGGCTGGGTGTCGAACCTCAGCACCCTCCGATATTAGCCTGTAGCACTTGTGTATTGCTACACAAAAATTTATTAAAAAGTGTTGGAAGAAAGAAGAGATTAAACAAATATTAAGAATATGCTTACCTTTGAAACCAAATGATTTCATACTGGGTATTTTGGTGACGATTTGACAGACAAGAATACAATGTATTTATTAGAGATTCTACTCCTAACAGCCAAGAAGATGATCACAGTTGCCTTGCTGAGGCCCCAACCTCCAACAGTAGCACAATGGAAAGAAAGGGTGAAAAATGTCTATCTAATGGAGACACTCACAGCAAGACTCCCGTTAAAAATGGACTATTTTCTAGTCAAAGGGTCTCCAATCACACAGAGTTTATCAAGACTGTGCCAAAAATGAGCTGTGTACCTGCCTCTTAAAAACCACTTGACTGTTCCTACGTTTTATGTACTAGGTAATTTAGTATTCTAGTATATCTGCATGGATAAATATTATGGATCTGTATACGCACTGTACACTGTTTGACATGTCACTGATATGAAATTGAAGTATATGTGCGTGTATTAGTAGGTGTATACAGTAGATGTGTGTGTATATATATATACATATATAATTGGGGCTGAGAAGTGAAAACAACTTTGTCATAGTTCTGAGAAAACTATTTCATTTGTCATAATCTGTATGTGCTTTCTTTCATTTGTCATCAGCTATTTCCAGATTTCAATAACTTGTTTCGTATGTTGTAAATGTTAGAGCTGCATCCTGTGTAGGAAAAGTCTTGTACGGCTGTTTAGTGTCAAGAGAAAAATATAACACAGAGGCATTCAGGATGTTCAGCTTATTTGTTAAACAGAAGAAAACGGCAATAGTTTGAACTGCTTGCTCTCATCAAAATGAAATCACAAATCTGATAGCACAGCAACAGCGAAAACCCAAAACCAATGGAATATTATGTTTTCATGCCAAAGTAATCCCAAGTATGGAGATCTAAGTGTCATACATGCGAGTGTTTTTCACTCTTAGCTTAACTGAATTTTCTCTAACCAAATTATGCTTTCAAGCATCAAAACTAGGATACATGAGCTACATATGCATGAGTCCAGAACCTTCCAGCATGTAAATGACCCAACAGAAAAACCACAACGTTTCACCATTGAACACTGGAGATGAAGCACGTAGACCATTAAGTGATTAAGAATATCACATAGCAGAAGAACTCAGCCCAAACATTCCCTCTGACACCCCACCCCCTCGTGTCTGGCCAGTTTGGGGGTCAGCTGAGAGGGAGGAGCTAGGAGATAAGCCTATCTCCCACTGTGTCCATCACACTACAGCAGATACCAACAGACGCAACAGAAAGTGACCAGACACGCCAGACCGCAAAGCAAAGAAAGACTCTTTTTCTCCTCATTCCTTGCTATCTCCTTCTATCTATTGGCTAGACCTGCATTCCTCCGCAGGGACACTTTGATAGCACAGACCATTACCTCTTCATGATTTACGATTGCCTAAAGACACTCAGAGAGGAGTATGACATGTACTAAACAAAGCAGGGAGTATGGTATGGAAAACAAAAGAACAAAAACTAAAGGGGGGAAAATGGGGGAGGAGAGAAAAATGTGTATTTCTTTGCCTCTCTGCTAGATGAGGGGGTGTAAGAGGAGAGGGGTTGTTAAAAATAAAAAAAATAAAAAAAAAAGAGGGAGAAAGAGGTAGGGGAGTAAGGGGCGTTCCCGCTGGCTCAGGCCTTGATTAACACCAGGCCTCCTGACAGGAAATGACCCGGCCAGCTCATAGCGCCAGGAGAGCTTCCATCTGGTGTCGAGGCCGTGGAGGAATTCTCCACCCAGGAGAACGGGGCCAAAGAACCTCGAAACGGAATGAATACGTTTCAATTTCAGGAGCGCTAGATTGGTCCCACTGCTCGTACAGGATGCTAACACAGAAAAGCATCATTCTGTTCCTGTTGTTTAAGGGATGTAGTCAAAAGCCAAAAGCAGTGCTGAGCTGCAGCCTTTTTTTTTTTAACTCTAGGCCTCAAAAATCATGAACACGTCACATGATATGTAAAAGAATAAAAAGTGGCAGAACTGCTTCTGGTATCCTTTTAACCACTGGCGCACATGGAAGGGAATAAAGTACACAGAGGAAGGAAGGAAGAATTATGACTAAGAAAGTCATAAAAAAACAAACATGTCCAGGCACTCAAGGTTGGTTAAAAGAAGTGATCGGCTTGAGCCTTCCTCTGGGTTTTTACTCTAGGCCTCAAAAATCATGAACACGTCACAAGATTTTATTGACAGCCGATGAAGACACGTTTACAGCTAGATGTCCATCGAGGAGCGTTAGATGAAAGTAGGTTAGGGAGTTCCTCAGATTTAAAAAAAAAAAGAAAGAAGGAGGAAGTCGAACTGGCTGGGGGGAGAGAGGGGGTGGAGAGCGAGAGAGAGAGAGAGTGGGAGAGGGGACAGTTTGGGGAGGAAAGCGGGTACATTAGGACAGGTCATCTTTCACTGCTGACTGGAATCCCAAACGTAAACAAGTTCTTCCGCACCAACAGATGAAATGCAGATATACTGTAAAAAACAGACTCTCACAGGCGCACACACAGTCAACCAGAGTCATACACTTATTTATGAATGTTGTTTTTGAGCCAAGACAGTTGTTTCTATTTGGCCATTTGACTAAAGATAAGGCACAAACAGAGACCCATATACATCCACAAACACACTTCGCTCGATGGTGTTTTAAGCCCCCACCGTCGACTTCAAGGCAGCGCTGCGACCGTCGACTTCAAGGCACCTAACCCTAACCTTAACGCTAACCCTTGCCTAACCCTGGTGCCTTCCATGCAGCGCTGTCTGGAAGACGACATTGGGGGCTTAAAACACCAAACACTTCTTTAAATTCTTTCTCTCAGTCTAAGTGCTGCACAGACTGCAAAGCAGAAACGTATGTATGTTGATCAAGAGCGATGTCTTCCAAGAGGAGCCAAGGAGTCCGTGCAGAAGACGAGAGAGGCAAGCGGGTAGAGCGTGTTGGCTGGACTCCTCCGCTGACCCTCCGTCTGACCCGCGCCTGCCCTGACGCGTGTGCAGGGGCCAAGGGCCGTTGTCTCGGTTAGAGTCCCTCTGGAGCCGGCGTGTATCTGTGTTTGGTGTGCATTTCTGCCATGGCTTTGTTGAACGAGTGAGTGTGTGTCTATTCGCAAGTCTGTGTGGGATCGGGATAGTGTCCTCTTTTTCATACTACAAGCCCGATTCCCAGCGGAGATCTAAGTGCTTATGAGCCTTTTATGATGTGCATTTCCTGTCATAAATAACAAGCAGAGGAATTCTCCGCTGAGCGCTAACACACTCCATAAAACAAACAGAGGTGTAAACTACACTCTGGGCCAGCTCTGTGAAATGTAGCCGACAAACTGGGGATACTACTGACTGCAATGGTTTGACAGATGATGGTTTGCTTCTGAGTGATAATACTACAGATTCCTGTGTTTGTTACTGCATATGGTACAGTACTACAGTATTTACTGTAATACATATGCAAATAGATCTCTTTCCCTTCCCGGTTGTTTCATACTATTTCATTGCAAAGTCAAAATGAATCCTGGAACGATGCAGTAGGGTTGAAGTTTTACCACTAACCAAGCGGCGTCGTCACTTCTGTTTCTGGTGTGTTTCAGTTCTTCAGTTTCGTTTTGACTTGACATTGTACTCTGGAGGAATGGGATAAACTTACACAAGCTTTTATTGAGTTCTAAAATGTAATGTGTTTTGATCAGGTACTTACCAAGCATCTAGCATAGAGCAATAGAAGAAGTGTATGATTGTTGCTTTGTGCAACTATCCATTCATGTATCCAGTGGTGGAATGTAACTAAGTACATTTACTTTCTACTTCTACTCCGCTACATTTCAGAGAGAAATATTGTACTTTTTACTCCACTACATTCAACTGTTGCACACAAAACACACGTAGTTTATAAAATCTGATGTTTTATTATAAACTACCCAACAGTATATGGGCCTACAAGTACAGCTGAAATGATTAGCCCATTAAACACTTAGTACTTTTACAGTGTGGTATTAGTACCTTTACTTTTTTTAAGTAAAGGATGTGAATACTTCTTCCACCACTGCATGTATCCATCCATCCATTTAAAACCTTACGGGTCAGTATCCTTGTTGTGAACAGCAAGTGGAGCAGAAAACACATCTTTTGGTGTATGTGTATTTTTTTTAACTAATAAACAAACAAAGTGTGAAAAGTGTTTGTCAAAGCTCAATGAATGCAAAAAGAGAAGAATTGTTTGCATTGTCCTGCGTTTTTATTAAAGCTAATTTGAAAAAGTACATAGATGTGGGATACCCATCAGAAAAAACTAGACTCCAAAAAGTTACTAAAATGTCTATTTTCAAGCTTTCATTTTGACCTGCTAAATAGACCAACGGTCTGCTCAAAAAAGAAAGCAAAACGAATTTTAGAAGCAGTGCGATTGCATTCAAAGTCATACGTATGGAAAGACGCAATTAGACAAACATTTGCCTAGGGAATCACAAATTGATACAGAGGTGCGTCCACGCAAGTTGAAAATGTTTCTACTTGAGCTAAAAGTTTGTGCTTACCCCGGGGCATTATGAATCTGCTTCATGAACATACAGAGATGAGAGGAACAAGGAGAGACTGGAGGGAAATAAGAGAAAGACCCAGACACACTCCCACAGACACGTTCGGTGCAAACATTGCCAGCTAAATAACAGTTAACATACAGATGGTAACTAATTAACTGTTTAGGATGAAAAAACACAAATGGTTCAGCGGTCAAATTTGTGCAAATGAAGCAAGGTTAACACCTTAAAGTGTTCATATTATGCTCCTTTTCAGGTTCATTATTGTATTTAGAGGTTTTATAAGAATAGGTTTACATGGTTTAATTTTCAAAAAACACCATATTTTTGTTGTACTGCACATTGCTGCAGCTCCTCTTTTCACCCTGTGTGTTGAGCTCTCTGTTTTAGCTACAGAGTGAGACATCTCACTGCTGTTCCATCTTTGTTGGGAGTCGCACATGCTCAGTAGCTAGGTAAGGACTACTAGCCAGTCAGAAGCAGAGTATGAGGGCGTGCCCTGACAGTACCTAGGTAAGGACTACTAGCCAGTCAGAAGCAGAGTATGAGGGCGTGCCCTGACAGTACCTAGGTAAGGACTACTAGCCAGTCAGAAGCAGAGTAAGAGGGTGTGCCCTGACAGTAGCTAGGTAAGGACTACTAGCCAGTCAGAAGCAGAGTATGAGGGCGTGCCCTGACAGTACCTAGGTAAGGACCACTAGCCAGTCAGAAGCAGAGTATGAGGGCGTGCCCTGACAGTAGCTAGGTAAGGACTACTAGCCAGTCAGAAGCAGAGTATGAGGGCGTGCCATGCTAGCAGCTAGGCGAGCATTATAACGTGTGTTCCAAAGTGACCACGTTTGTCTCTGAAGTAAAGGCTGGACTACAATAGAGCTGTTTGGAGCAGTTTGTGAACAGTGTTTTCTGTTGGAGATGGTAAGTCCCTTTGGGGTGGACTTTGGGCTTTTTCACTTTGTAAACCTATAATGTGCACAAAAAAGATATACAACACAATAAAGGAAAGGGAAAAAGTCAAAAAGCATAATGAGCACTTTAATAGACGGCATATTCCAAGCCTTATCTTGCATCTAAACTATAACTACACACGCTTTAGTTACAGTATACATCACTCTAAGAGCGTCAGTGATGGGACCGTCAACATTAAAAGAGTGACAAGGCAAAACTGTCGTAGTGACACTTGCACAATCTCCCTTGTTCCCTGTCGGAGACAGTTTTCCCACATGTGGAAAACATGTTTGAAAGTTTATCTACAGTATATTGCCATGTTGCTAAACTGCCTCAGAGTTGTAGCCATTTGTTACCCTGAATGGCTGTTACCTTCTGTCTAGTCTCTATCCACGACGTTCCACTGCCGGGATTGCTCCGGTACCACGGAAATTCCGCCAGATTTCACTCTCTTGTCACTCCGTTACCTTCCGCTTTCTTTGTGTTGTACTTTTAAACTCCGGCTGATTTGTGAGGACTATGGTTAACTGCTCCTCAGATCTCAGAGTTTTCTGTTGCACGACTAAAACTACTTTTGAACATACACATGTTCCACCAAAACAAGTTCCTTCCTGAGACTATTTAGCAGCGGCACCGCGGCTCCATCCGGCGCTTAACGCCGCCCATGACGATTGTGATTGGTTTAAAGAAAGGCCAATAAACCAGAACATGTTTTTCTCCCATTCCAGAATGCTGTGTGGACTAGCCAGACCCTCCTTTGCAGCGCTGTGGAGGAAGGTCTGGCAAAGCGAGACTACCTTCTATCACACTGTCCTTTGGGTCCAAATTAGCCCAACCCTGAGGAGAGGAAATTAGTAACTGGGATAGATACAAGGAAACAAGGGTACAGTATTGAGACCCGACCACCGTGTTTAAGTGCTGACTGGGGAGCAGACTTGGTGGGGTGCGACTGTGTGTGTGGCCCTGCCTGTTCACCAGGCCTGTCTGGCCCGCCAGTGAGGAGCTGATGAGCCTGTGTTAATTAAAGCCTGAGCTCCATGTCATCAGCTTATCTGATGAAGTGAGCTAGAGATAACAATGCCACCGGCTGCTTTGTTCACCCCGGGGTTGTACGGTTTTCACCTCATACATCTATGTGTGGTATTTGTGTGTTTGTGTAACAGAGGAGGAAGTAAAGAAAGACCACCAATTAAAAATAATTGGGACTAATTTCATAAACACAGTGCAACAGGGGAAATATATTTAATCAGCCGCGATCATTAGACCAACTTATGCTCCACTTCCCCCTGCAAACCAGCCTGGTGCTGCAGGGCCTCAGGGAGAGGGAAGAAGAATGAAACAGAGGGTTGTAAAAAGAGAGAAAGAGGGAAAAAAAATGGAAAAGGAAATAAAAAAATAAAAAAAACAAAACAAAGAAAAGAAAAGTTTGAGGAGTAGGCAGATGGAGAGTTGGTGGCCAGAGTTATGTATGATCCCTTTCATGTCCCTTGACTGGCCCGTGTTGCCGTGCCAACCCAAACAGCGGTGTTGGGGAGGTCCGACTCTCCTACTGCTCCCCCTCTTCCTTGCCCCGCGCACACCCCTCTGACAGGATGAATAACAAACCCAATGTGTTTCTGAGGCTGCTGCAACTTCCAGTTACAATCCACGTCTTGCTCTAAAAAACATTATTTTGTGACCTTCTTCCCTTCTTCTGTCACTGCTGCCAGTAAATCACTATCATCGCCATCTGGGGACTGGGATTTCACATTCTCACTACTGGAGCTGCACACCCACACACGGACATAAGTACAGACAAACTATGATCCATCATTCTGAGCTAGAATGATGTCCTACGGTGAAGAATTAGGAACATTTGGGTTGGCCTGCTCTCTTTCTCAGCCCACTGCGCCACAATGCTGAGAGAAGGAAAGAAGAAATTTGAAAGGAGAAGAGGGAGGGGGGGGGGGGTTTGATTCTGCACCAAAGGCTGACAGGAAACAAATCCATGAAGAAGTCAGAGGAACACTCATTTGCGCTCTGTTACCAGCATCAGTGTCGTTTCTTTGCCACAACTGAACAAGAGATTAACAGTAACAGCTTGGAGCTGTTTACAACCTGCACACATCACACACACCACCCATGCACACCACAGACTGTCTGGCAACACCCAATCAGACTCCAGGTTTTGGGAGAGCAGTGGGTTCCTTATCCAATCACACAGTTTTTTTTCTCTAATCGCCGCGTTTGCCTATGACCACGGCTCTTTCCACATGCGGTGTTGGCTGTAGAGCGTTTGGTTTAAGAGCTCATTTCCCAGGCTGCAATGAGCACAATCATCTTCTTGGATAAATACTGTTCAACCCTTTAATCAACGCCATACCCTAAGACAACAATGCAGACTATCAATATACTGTTCAGTCCTGTAGAATATGAATGTTCATTTCACATGCACAGACACATGCAGTGATGAAAACGTTGCATTACGTACACAAATGCACATAGAGGCACAAGTAAACTTGAAAAACCAAAACTCTTTATAAAACACTTTGAAGGGGTCTGTTTAGGCTGCTCTACTGTCCTTCCTCTGGTGTGAAGCTGCAAGACCAAGCACTGTGGTGAGAAACTTTTTTGAAAGGGTAAGTCTGTGATATTTCTTCTTTTGTCAACATATTCCATGAAAAGACCAAACCAAACAACGAATTGATCCTACTAACTTGCCTGTGTAGCTAAAGCCTGATATAGCTATTCTATATAGCTCCATTGTTGTTCAAAAACTACACATTAAACACTTTAATGAGCCACAGTGTTGTTCCTTTATTACCACGAACATAGGCACAGTAGTTTTTTTATTTTGAGTCAATGTCATATCCACTGTCCTGTTGCCGTAAATACTCATTTGCACACCAACTCTGTCGCTGAAAATAGTCCCCAACAAAAAGACTATTTACTGGTAGTTATTCAATTTTGCTAAAAACTACAGTGCCCAGCAGTTTCAGGAACGTATTTAGCCTTTAAAAAAAGTATACATTTGTGACCCAAAAGTATACATTTGTGACCCAAGAGTTAGTTAGTTAGTTCTTAAAGGAACACGCCGACTTATTGTACTATTGTACTATATACTTTGTCTTATTCCCCGTATACCCCAGAGATAGATAAGTCCATACATACCCTTCTCATCTCCGTGAGTGTCGTAACTCTGTCCGACGGCTCCACCGGTAGCTTAGCCTAGCACGAATCCTGAAGGTAATCGGTTCCATCTAGCCTACTGCTCCCAATAAGTGACAAAAAAATTTGTATACGCTGTGACTATACAAATCACAACATGTAAATAGGAACATGTTGCCGTTATTTTGTCACTTATTGGGAGCAGTAGGCTAGTTGGAACCGATTACCTCCACAACACGCACAGAGATGAGAAGGGTATGTATGGACTTATCTAACTCTGGGGGATACGGTGAGTAAGCTAAAGTCCCAATAAGTCAGTGTGTTCCTTTAAGAGTAGTTTAGTGGGACAATTAGAAGAGTCAGAATGCAGTAAGCATTTATCCTATAATATATCCCTATAAATAAAGGTGCATATGCTCCTCACAGCTTTTGTAACAAACAGTTGCTTTCTGCTCACAAATGCAAACTGGGAAAACAACTTTTTTAACCCTCTCACCGGCCTTACTGTAAAAAACTACGAGTTCATGGATGTTTGATGCTGCACCGCAGAAGGTCTACCAGGACTGACAGGAAACATGGAATAGAACAACAATCTCCAGTGTGAAGTAGTCTAAGGAACACTATTTCCTGAAGATGCTCTTTAATTAAGTTCCCAGAAGGAGGTAGTTAGCCGGGTCGGGGTGTGTTGCATTAGCCTGTCCTCTGTAGAGTCCTAAACTTACTTGTCCTTATTTCTTCTCTTTGTTTCTGCCATTCTTGTGTGTGTGTGTGTGTGTGTGTGTGTGTGTGTGTATTATTCTTGTGTTTCTGCATGCGCTGTAGCCAAGGGGAGCAAAATAGAAGAATTTGTAAAAACATTGTTCTCATGGCGACCAGGTTTCATTCAACGTCTGGTTTCAATTTGAGTCTTTTAATTGGAGGAGAATGTCACAATCAGTGTTTTGCTCTGGATGCGGAGAGAGACGACCTCCCGCCTCACGTTACCCCAGCCAAGCACTTCATCGCCTGCCATAAAAACTCTCCCAGACGCTCGTGCGTGCGCATACACGCGTTCACATTTAAAAGCAGGGTGCACACACTGCTGAATTCCTCTGGACGGGCAAGACATGCGCACGCACGCACGCACAAACGCACACACACACACACACACACACACACACACACACACACACACACACACACACACACACACCTTTTTCTGTCTAAAACGCACCTGGCACACTATGACAGGGTAATTTCCAATGAAGTGTTTATAACAGAGAGTCAGGTTTTTTAACATGAGCCACATCTCTCAGCCTTTGCCTGCCAAGAGGCCCCACAATTCCAAGCTGCACTTAGCCAAGTAGAACAGGAAGAGAGAAAGACAGAGTATGAGAAGGTAAAGAGTGAAAAAGAGCAAGAGGGATCAACAACCTTTATTAGTGCTTTACATAGATTTACCAACCCTATATATACTATATGAGCCTATGTGCGATATGAGCTGAAAAACAGCCCAAACAGCAGCATATTATTTCAGGGTGTGTGCTAAGGTACGGAGCGGGCCAAAACTAAAAGTAGCTCTAATTATGAACTGTGTGGCAGGGGAGGAGACCATGTATGTGTGTGTGTGTGTGTGTGTGTGTGTGTGTGTGTGTGTGTGTGTGTGTGTGTGAGTGTGTGTGTGTGTCTGTGTGCACAGGCCCAAGGTTAAAGACGCCATTACTCTGGGAGGTACAGCTGGCTGTGGTGTGGAGGTAGACGCTTAATTCATCTTAAGGCCTTGATCTGCTCTACCACACAGTTACCAGCTCAGCTTAACCAGCAATGACTCTGGCGGTGCACAAAGGAACCAAAGGCTACATCTATATTACTACGTTTTGGTTAAAAAACATGAATATCTTTTACTACGTTTACGGCTGCCCCTGTTTTGGTTTGAAAACTCTGTTGTTTGTAGTCTAGACGGGGCAGAAACTGAGACCTTTAAAAATGATGATGCATGTCAGTCAGTGGTATCGGTTAGGTAGGATTACAAACCTTTCAGTAACTGTACCACCTCATCGATGGTCCAAGCAAATAAATCCTTACTTTTCGCCATTGTTGTTCTCTCAAAGTATTTTCTGTATTTTAAACTAATACAGCCAAGATTTTCAACTGCAGAGTAACATCAGACAATCTGTTTACACTGGTACACGCATGCCCAGTGGATGTGAATGGTCACGTGATATGTGTTGTCAGATGTTTTAATATAGACGGAGATTAGTTCCGCAATGGAGCTTAAAACTGTGTGATTGTTTTTGTGTGAAAACACCGCTTAAAAATGAAAAAGTACTAGTGTAGATGTAACCAAAGAAACCAGTAGACATACACTGGTGCCTATGAACCACACAAACAACGTTTTCATATATCTGTCAGCTGTACAGGTAGTCTTATTGTCGTGCCAGAAGGGCTGTAGATGTCAAAGAGAAGGGTAATTTCTCCCTCACACTTATCCACATGCACAAAGTTCAGACATTCCTACACCCGACTATTTGTGTAACTGCTTGCCAAACTGACCAGAAAGCGTGTGTACTGTAGGTGTATGCGTGAAAGAGTGTGATGCAGGATTAGAGAGAAGGATGGGGTGTGAAGACTTTGATACAAATCCTCCCATTAACAGCACTGGAGGCAGGAAATAAACAAACAATCAGCTGTTCCCACTCTCCTACTGCAAGTTCTCTCCTTTTCGACCATCAGCAAATTTGGCAACCTGAGCATGCTCCTGGAAGCAATCAGGAAAATTGTGATCGCATTAACTCTCTCTCACCGGTGAGTTTCTGGAGCAAGGGGCTGAGTTCAGTCTCTCGGGTGATGACCAGGGTGAGCGCTCCTATCAGCTCCCTCTCCAGCTTCTCCAGCGTGCCCTGGGTATCCTGGTCTGCGGGCTGCGCCTCGTCAGCCAGGGAGTATAGGTAAACCAGCAGGAGGATCAGCTCATCAGGCCCGCATTCATCCTCCCTGGACCTCCACCCCAGGGTGCTGTCCTCACCTCCGCGGGGCTTCATCAAGGGCAGCAGCTGCCTCAGCACAACGGGGAAATCGGAGTCTCCAAGAGCCTGTCACACGCACGCACGCACACACATGCACGCGCGCGCACGCACCCACACACACCCACACACACACACACACAGAGAAAATGGATGGTTAGTCAGAAGACAGCAATTTTTTCAACTTTCAACTTTTTTTCTCAGAATTCTGACTTTAAAACTCAGATTCTTTCATGTGGCCCTAATCCTCTTCCGTAGGCTCCAGAGGGAGCTGTGCAAAGTCTTATAAATGACCTCAAGTGATGTCACTTGAGTCAGCATCAGTTGGGTCTGAAGACTACAGGTTTAAAAATGAAAAAAATATGGAGGTGGGGAGTTAGAAAGAAGTGAGATTACCAGACCTCTGTAGTCCGCTCCTCATGTCTATTTGAGGATAGCGGCTCGAGGCTACATTAGCCGCTACTAGCAGCCGAACAGTCGTTGGTCAAAAACTATCCATTGTGAGTCTGACAACTTCGAAATCAGTGGAGTACTCTTTTAAAGGAATAGTTCGACATTTTGGGAAATCTTTTCAGCTTTCTTGCCGAGGGTTAGACGAGAAGATTGATGCCACTCTCATGTCTGTACGGTAAATATGAAGGTATCAGCCGGTCAGCTTAGCATAAAGACTGGAAACAGCTAATAAACACATTTGATCTTGTTTGTTTAGTTAAGTGTAAAAATATGGTTGATTAATTGATTAATCAGCTGAGTCCCCCTGTTGACTTGCATTATGATTCAAAGATTATTTACATAATTTGATAATACCTATTTATTAGTCTGCAGTCCTATTAGCTGGCGTCCTAGAGCGCACAGTGTGAGTGAGCTCATCGTTCCATTCGCTAATTTTACAGCTTTGTGAGTGGCTGAGGTAATGCTTAATTTGGTTTCTTTCTTTTGTTGGATTTGCATGGGCACTGAACTGTTTTCTCTTTCTTTCTATCACACACACACACACACACACACACACACACACACACACACACACACACACACACACACACACACACACACACACACGGGGCAATGTTTAGGTGCAGTGACCTGTTTTCGTGAGCCTGTCAGAGCGTCAGTCCCTAACGATGGTTGCGCTCTAACATGCTGTAACTCACCGGACCATTTTTAGAACACTGGCCACTCACAACAAGAGTAAGCTCATAGACATATAAAACAAGGGTGTGGAGCTAATCTGTCCAAAAATGTAATGAAAATAAGCCTAAAAAAAGGGGCATAACGGAGGCAACGGGGGTCACAGAGTGGAGGGAGACAGTGGAAAACAAAGATATTGAGATATTACAAGAGGAATTAAGTTTCACATGGTAGTATAAAGTAATGGATTGTTGACAGTGGACAGAATGTTTGTGTCAGATAGAGCTACATATGCCCCCCGTGGATATATTTCATTTTAATGAGGGATTCCTCTGTGAAAAGCTTTGTGTTCCTCTCACTAAGACAAACAGGCTCTGAGAACGAGGGGCTTTGGGCCTTGTGGTGGGCCCACTGCGGGGATCCTGTGTCTGACCCAGAAGAACTCTTCACTGAGCCAAAGACGCAATACAATAAGACCCAAAGACGGGGAGCCAAAGCCAGGGAACTGACTGACTGTCCCTCATGAAGTAGTGGCTGAGGAGAATACTTTTTGGGGGGAAATTACTGTCCCTGTTTGAGTGTTCACAATACAAGGTCTACATCAGTGACTCTGTTGATGTTAATGATTTACTTGATCATAAATATAAAGTTATACATTGCTGCATGAACAGACACTGCTGATATTTGCATCGGTCACATCCTCCCAGCATTCCCAGGTATCAAGAGAACACAGCTCTCCGGCTTGTCTGTTCCTCCTCCTCTGCCTCAGACCCCGGCCAACCACTTGCCCTTCGGGACCGTTCAAACATAATCTCACCACACATTTTTCTACTGAAACATTGTGAAATCAAATACCTCTCCAAGTTGCACTCATTGGAACTGCCAAACAATATTTGGGATCTTTCCCCCTGGCTCGTTTTGCTGGTGGACGGCAGCGAGGAGAGAAAGACAAATAATATTAAGGATTTCTTTTTGAAATGTAAATGGCTAAACACTTTCTCTTTCACCTCTCACATTACAATTATCGATCGCCTACACTTCATTGGATCCTCAAAGCTGGCCTGAGAAGTACCTTCAGAAGCTCTCAGTATGGGTCAGTGTGGAAAGGAGGAGCTCTGGAGGGCCTGTGGGCCCCCACATCATTTGTCAAGAAGTACGTCCATTATTCCTGAACTAGTGTTACCTCCTGGGCCTCTGAGCACACCAACAGAATATGTTCTCAGTTGTAGGCATCCGGTTTTAGTTTGTATTGTTCTTCAACATGTGGTCCTAACTACTGTTTGACAGAGTGCAGGTTGGTCAGCGTAGCTGGCAGATTGCTGTTGATTCGATCAAAGTTACCATTATGCAGTTTTATCTTGCTGCTACCATGCATGCAACAAGTACTGATTAGAAGCAGCACCGTTGGTGGACAGTTGTGGACTTGTAGCGATCGCAAGGATGTCCTTGCGGTTCCATTCGTGCTACAATTAAGGGTCCGCGTGGGTCTGGTGTTTCACGCATGCGCATTTCCTGATCCACAGGCACTTTCTCGCCAGGAGTGCAACGCCATTTGGCTGTCTTTGTATAGCCTGGCTCCGCCCTCCTACATACTTCCGCTCAATTTTCATTTTCCTTCAGTACATCGTCTGGGATTGCGTTATATTTGCGCGTTTTCTCCGGCCAATCTTTACTGGTCCAATCAGCGAACAGAGGGAGTGGCTGAGAACGATGACGTTGAGGTCGTGCGCTAGTCTGAGTTGTAGTTCCGTAATGGCGGCGGAGAAAGATGCGAGTGAAGCCATTCAGTCCGTTGTGGCAACGCTGCCGAATATCCAGAAGTTAAAGCCCGAGCAAGAACAATCTTTGTTGAGTTTTGTTGGTGGCCATGATGTTGTGGCCCTCCTCCCCACGGGGTTCAGGACAAGTTTGATTTTCCAGCTCGCTCCGTTAGCGGTGAAGGAGTTTGCTAAGGCTAACGCTAGCGATGCTAAGCCGACGTCACGAGCAAACGTTAGCGATTGGTTATGGCAGATCCAGAGTGGCTCTGGGCAGATCCAATAGTTTCAAACTTCAACAGAGTACCCGCCTTCAAGGAAGTTAACACTTTTCAATGGAGAGTGGCCAGACTCCAAGGGGGTTAGGGTCTCTCAACAACCCATAGCTCCTATGGCGCCATTTTGATGCTAACAAGCCATCACCCCCTGTTAGCATTCCATTGACTGCCATTCATTTTGACGTCACTTTGACAGAGAATAACTTTACATCTGAAACGTTTAAAGACTCTCTTTGTCCATTGTTTATTTCTAAAGAAACACGACAATGTATAAAAGGCTCCATTACCTTGTATCTCGACGTTTTTTTAAAAATAGGCTAACGATTGTGTCATAACCACGCGACTTTCTGTCTCATAGTAGAGGAATTACCGTATAGTACAGGAGAAGCTCGCAGGCAGTTTCGACTCACATTAGCTGTTTAAGTGTAATTACTAATGTTAACTAGCATTTTAGTGATCAATAATTAGCCTGTGTCCATGTTAACTCCTTACATATACCTACGCTCTCCGTCTCTGCTAGATTGGGAATGATTGAGATTTCTCTTGGCACAGCTACCAGAAGACTTCCAACTTTCAGACAGGTTGCTCACGTCACATCTACGTCTTCAAGCTCAGTTGGAGGCTGCTCAGTAACGCTCAGCCATCACCGGGAAAGTGCTTCTAATAAACTTCACTGGTCTCCGTCCAGAGACACGGGATCTGTTGGTCCATTTTATATACTTTCTATGCCAGACTCTCTGTACAAATGAAATGTACGAGAGTCTGGTAGGACCAGGCTAGTCTTTGTATTCCTAGATGAATTATAAATGTGGGTGGATCTACTGCACAACTTCTCTCCAAAACAAGCATCCATTTTGTTATTGTCTTCTCTTCTTCTTAGCAAACCAGCTAACGCCACCAACAGGACAGGAGTGTGGAACAAGTGTTGGAGCATGCATAGTCGGCGCGCTTGCTATGCGTACAGTTCGTCCGGTCACACATTTTGGGGTGCACATAGGGGCAAAAAAAAGGGGAAAAAGTCAGAAAAAATAGACAAAATTTTGTAGCAAAATCATGTCTTTTCCTTTTGATCATCTCATGACCCCTTTCGATTGATCTAGGGACCCCAGGTCGGAAACCAGTGGCCTAGAAAGCCAGTTACATGTTTGTGACGATATAACAATCAATTTCATTTTAATTTAGTTTTACATTTTCATTTTCACAATTTAATTAAAAATTGTAGTTGAAAGTAAATATTGGAATTTATTCTATGGAACAAATGTGAATTCACCTGCAACTCAAGTACAATTCCTGTCACCACTACTCTCTTTTCATATCTTTGTACCACAGTCTACCTTCATTAACCGTGTGTGCAAACTGTGTACTGTGCAGTATGTGTATATGTTTTAATGTATGAGAGGAAGCATGCACTGTAACTGGGTCCCTTCAGGAGATCTATAAAAGCTGCTGTCAGCTGCATGCCATGGCGCCAGAGCAGGAAATGGAGGTCTTTGGTACAGAACTGAGACTGAACTGAGTAAAGCTGAGTGGGAAGACTGACTAAAGCTCTTTCCAGTTTAGAAGCTAAACTCAACAATGGCCGACTCACAGCGCTGGCACACAGGCTTACTGGAAAGGTAGTGGACTGTACACCTCTGGGATCAGAATGGAGCAGAATACAGCATGCTTTCCATGGCACTTAGGATAGCACAATCAGAGCATTGCCCTCAGATTATATGCATTTTATTTCAATAGATTCACTTTATTGTTGAATTTGAAAATTTTGAAGAATAAGCATTTATAAAACACAGGGGCAAAACTATTACATCTGGAACACCGTTTCTACAGTTTCACAGATTAATGCATTATTAATTCAAATCTTGAAAAAAAGAGGCAGTTCGAGTACATTTTAGCTGTTAATACCAGTTTTATCTAAGTCAACTTTTTAAGGATCTCTTTCCACCACAGCATTAATCTCACTTTCAAAACTTCACACCATTTTCCCCAGGAAACGTTATAAAAATACTCTCAATGACAGACTCTTAAAGAATGCTGCTAAACTCATGTGGCGTTTAAACTCCACGGTGCAGATTTAGGGGCAGTGCTCATGGCCTGCTCTACAGAATTACTGCAGTAATAACAGGAAGCTAACGGTATTATTACACACCATTACTGAATGTACTAGCCCTGCTGCCATGCTGTAATGTGACTATTACACACAATTATAGAACAACAATGGCATTGCTCTGTCAAAGCAACGCTAATTTTAGGGCTTGCAATTACTCAAATAAAGTCATTACTTTAAATTACTCGAGAGTTTCTTATTATGACAAAATATTCCCCAAAGATTAACGGACTTTGGATAAAAATATAGAACATAGCACTTCTTTGTTCTCTGAATAAGCTCAGCAGATTTTCTGATGCTAAATTTGCGGCTGGATTATTGGTGACTGAAGCATCGCTGGCTTCTCGCTCGCGACTTTGCACCAATCGTAAGCGCTCTCTCTTGCATTATGCTCTGGTTTGAATCCCAGTGATTGACAGATTACTGTTTGGCAATTCCAACCATCCTGGGGTCCATAAAGGCTCAATCTCGCCCAATCACAGAGCCGGGGCCAAACTCCGCCCCTGCCCAGCGCAGCCTGAACAGGAAACCAGCTCCAGATGCAAGCCCTGGAGGAAGGTGAGTGTTTCAGATGCAGCACAACGCGCTAACCAGAACCAGGCCTCACTTGCCTCGCTCACTGCCTGCACAATGAACCTTTTTTTGGGCCCGAGGGCAGGGGGGGGAGGGGAGAGTATTGGAGGTGGGGGTCCTTCTGGGAGCATGAACAAAGTTGGCTATAGGTCAGTTGTTGTAGTCAACCAAAGACACCTTGGACAGCAGTCACCTTACATGGATGTCAGACAGTGCATCATTACCATAGCAACTAAAAAAAAACCTCATTCGCATTCCTTTGCAAATGCACACATGTGCTTCATTTGAAAATATGTAATCACATCCAATTTGCATTCACGAATAACAACACGCAAAGCTGGAAGGGATACAAGCAAACTTCTAACAACAAAATACATCAATCTTGAAGTTAGACGACAGCAAATAAACCTAGACCCTAAATGATGTACAGCAAGCTTGCTTTTGATTTGTAGTAGAAGAGCTGGAAAACAAACAAGTATGTCTTCACCCTCAGAGAGGCTGGCAGGATTTCGAAAACAACACCGAAAAAACTCAGAGCAAGCTCACAAATGCTTTGACAGTGAATGAGTGTGTCTTATCTGAGCCTGTCAGTGCACTCGCACACATAGAGCATCTCAGCAGGGACACATGCTCATTGTCTCATTGTCACCTGTGGTGATGACAATGATGAATATAAGACCGGGTTCACCGGAAAATTTCTGTTTATTAAAAGACGGAAATTTGCCTTAAGTTGAACCGGGGAATGGAACAAATAAAGTTTATCTCTGGATCTCTTTTTTTACAACCATTATTCTGTTTTGTGTGAAAGGTGCGGACGACGGATCAGGTCTTTAACAAAGAGAGCGGAAATGGGACTCTAAACACAAAAAAGAGCAAGTCCGCACACAGGATCATACATATACTCAACAGTTATAGTTACCAATTAATCAATTCTCATTGTTTCCGTTGTTAACCAGCTCAAACAACACAATCACATTTGGATTTGATAAAATTGTTTTACTATGAATGTGACTTTTCAGGCTTAAATATTTGAATTGCACAACATCTGCCAAATGTCAGCGCCTCTTTTATATCCTGTGCAGTGTTATCAGCTTTATGATTTCTTTTTTTTTTTTTACCATTTCCATGAAAACAATCCCCCTTTTTCATACTATTCACGGTCAGATTCTTTTTCTGCACTATTCTTTCAATGTATTTGCATTGTGTAATAACCTTATCATATATAATTTTCTATAGTTAGTGGCGGAGTCCTCCATTGCCGTGCTGGATTGTAATTTCCTACATACGTGTGAGGGATTCACAGGAAACAATGCATGCATGTCATCCAGGGTAATTTGATTATTTGTATTCCTCACTGTTACTGCTTATGTCAGCCAACCGTTTTCTACCACCGCTGCTTTACATTGAAAGCCTTCAACTGGCGAAACACAGGGAGGCTTTTATTGTGAAGCAGTCACAGAAAGCACTGGTTAGCACTGACTGAATGAAGTCAAAAACAAGACAACAGTTCATTTCAGCATTTTTAGACATTGAATCACTTTTAAATGTTGCATGGAGTGAGAGAATAAGAGGCAGCAGCCACGGTGAGCTGTTGGATGCAGACAACAGGCTGCACACCTCCAACTCTTTTGCAAGGTTACTAACTTTACGGTTCCCTGCTGTACTTGTCTGTGGCATGATATCCGATTGTGTCTGCACTTATTTTTTTATTTATTTATTTTTGATTCTTTTTGGGGCATTTGTAGGCCTTTATTTGGATAGGACAGCTTAGACTTGAAAGGAAATGAAACAGAATGACCTGCAGCAAAGGGCCGCAGGTCGGAGTTGAACCTGCGGCCGCTGTGTCGAGGAGTAAACCTCTATATATGGGCGCCTGCTCTACCAGGTGAGCTAACCAGGGGCCCGTTTGTACTTATTTTTGACTGAAAGTAGCTGCACCAAAAGTATTTGTGTTGTAAACTTGCTGTGTCACCACCAGTAACAACACGTGCATTATTAAGTATCACTTAGAACTTACAATGTCTGACACTGCTCTCCTCCCCAGGATGATCATCATCCAGACAATATCATGACTAAGCAAAACACTGCTTGAATGCAAAAGGAAAACAGACCAGAATTTTCTTAATAACAAATCTATTAATATTGAGTACATTTTGGAATGTTCTGAATATACTCTGCAGCCTGACCACTACTCTGTGGCTTGTCCATCAGTTGGTTAACTCTTGCATGTCTCGGCTCAGAGACAACACAGGAATATAGCCGAGGAGCCAAGTAAGAAGAAAACACAAAGAAATTGCGAAAGATAAGACCATTTGATTGATTGATTGATTGATTGATTGATTGGACAGATTGTTGTGAAGTGAGAGATGGAATGATAGACGATGGAAAAGCTCTTAAAAAAGGTAAGGTGACCCCTGGTCTGGCTCCATCAGCCCAATGGCTGTTATGTTTGTGGGAACACCGAGACATAAATCTTTCCTTTTAAATGAGGCCTGAACTACCACACAGAGTGTGAGGTGGGTCTGTTTTGTTTCTGCACGCTGGACTGTTTGGGAGGGAAAAATCAGTGGACTCGTGCAAACGGAGACACACAGCTGAAGGGATGTACGGGCAGCTGCCTCTCTGTCAATACAGGCAACAGCTCTCAATAGCTTTCCACGCCAGTCCTTCTCCCTTTCACCTTTTATCCTCGGTAAGCCACAGTCTCCACATGCATCTCAGTCTTTTATCTGCATATTTTTTTCTCTTTCTGCTCTGTGTCAAAGGTTGGCTTGGCTCAGAGCTTCAGGGCTATAATTTAGAAGAGACGTGGGACCCGGTGACAGACACAAACACACGGTCACTGCACGCCGCCCTGTCACCGCCAGTCAGCCACATGCTGGTCACTGCGGCTGGACTCTGTCTGCCCGGCACACGACGCCCTGCCTGCTTATCACACTCAGGCTGAGACCTGCAGCTCCCTTGGTACTCTGCTGGTAGGAAAAGTGAGCGAGCTATGTAATCGCACTGAGCGATCGATGTGAAAAAGTTAGCAAGGCAGTTTACTCCAAGTGTTTAGAAACAGAAGGCAATTAATGAGGCTTTATTTTTTGCCACATAGGCTGCAACAGATTATGGCGTAATTTACCAGATGAGAGTTGCTCTGCAGCCACAAACCCTGGGGCCATGTTAAACCTCCCGCACTTTTCTCACACTGTGAGAAACTGAATCATACGCATACATGAGTAGACACACGCACACGCACACGCACACACACACACACACACACACACACACACAAACATCCCCCTAATACTGCCAAGGACAGTACATTACATCCACTTCTAATTGACGCAGGAGGCTCCTGCAGGGAGAAAACATCCTGAGGTAAACAGACGGTTTCTAGACAGAATGAAACAACCGCAGTTTATCCGATGGGATTCAGCAAAGCAAAACAACTGGCTTCGGCATTTTGCAGTTGCTCAGTTTCATTTCTCACCGCAGCCAATCAGAAACGTGATAAGGACATGATACAACAGTTCCCTTTTCTTCTCTTTGGGCCTTCATTTTGTTTCGTTTTTTTTTTTTTATTAATGAAGAAACATGTAGTGTGAAAGATTAAAGCAGCCCGTCTGATTCCAGTTTCAGTCTTACACATTGAGAGGAGGGAGCAGAGGTGGTGGTGGTTGGAGGTGTGGGGGAGGGGGGGGGGGTGAATAAGTTTAACAAGCACAAAGGAGGCTATTTCAAAATAAGAGTTTGCTTGAATGACTGGGAATATGCTTGTTGTAAATTATGTTAATGTGTTGTGGCAACTTAGTGTGATCCTTTTCTGTTTTTGTTTCTGCTTGATTTATGTGAAAGAAAACACATTTTTATGTTCATATGAGCATGTTTGCATATGAGGGAGATAAAAGTTTCTGCATATGAGAGATGCTGTGCTATAATTCAGTTCCAGGGCTTGTTGAGACTTTGAAACATTAGGGGGCACTGTTGCACCACGCCGAGCCCAGGGATGCTTGCTCTCAGCCTGCACAGATTGAATCTCTTTCCCTCCAAAACCTCCATCCCTCTGTCCTGGAGAAGTCTTCAACAGACAGGAAAACGGACTGGAGTCGAGGTGTTGGGTATTTTTAAACTCTTAGCTGTATGCTAGGCGGATCACAGCTGTTTGATTGTGAATTCTGCATCGCTGACCTCAGCTCTACCCATGCTGTCATTCCTAACCTGGCAGGGTGTCATCATAGCAGAGACAGCCGTACAGTAGATGCACAGCTCTGTCATGGCTATGTTTCTGCAGTGAAGTTTGAATAAAACATGGAATTCATCATGAATGACACAAGAGCTGAGTCACTGACTAGTGTTCTGTGATGTGAGTCATTACTCTGAAGCACAACTGGTACGCTGTCTGTCTCACAAAGGAGGAGAGTTAGCCTATGTATGTAAGTGTGTGTGTGTGTGTGTGTGTGTGTGTGTGTGTGTGTGTGTGTGTGTGGGCTTCTTTTCTGAACCCCACATTAACACGGAGGCCACAGAGGTAACTGCATTTATGGCTAAATGAAAAAGAGGCAATGTGCACATCTGTTTTAAAGGCGCAACGGAGGACTGTGTATTTAGATGTGTACATGTGAGTGTTTGTGTGTGTTTTTTTGTGTGTAAATACGGTCCACATCATCGTCTGGACTGCCCCGCCAACCTGTTCGTATCTCTATCACAGGCACTGACAAACAAGCCTTCACACGGCTGCTCTTCTCTAAACATTCAAAAAACGCCATTACAGACACGGGAAATGGAAAACAACTAACCCTCCCTCCATTTCCCAGCAAGTGCATGCATGTGTACACACACCTGGTGTGATGTAGAGATTAATTATGCTCAAATAAGCAATAAGAATGTACTGGAACATTTCATAAACAAAACATCCGGAAAGACAAACACTAAGAAAAAAAAGATAAGAGAAAACAGGGAGAGAGGAAAGATGGGAATAAAGTTTGGGATGATGGGAAGGAAATGTTGAAAGACCTCTGCTGAGAGATGTTATCGGTGCAGTGACGGCGCTGTGAGTGTGCTCCTCCCCAATGACTCCACTCATGATGCGACTCAGACCTAATCTCTATTTACCAATTATAATCAAGGCCAACATTCACCGTCGGCAAACATGAGAGGTCTTAGTGTCAACAGACTGGATTCAATGTGGACCTGTAGTGCTCACACACACATAAACACACACAATAAAATAAAAGGCATTATTGAGTAAAGACCGCGTGATAAACAGTTACAGGCATATTCTCCCAATCCTTGTTTTACTGGAAACCCCTTTTCACACAAAAAAGAGACAGTAAAATAGAGTTAGGAAATATAAGCCACAGTGAGGGGTAGTTGTGGCAAGGGGAAGACACTTTCAAAATAAAAGTTTAGGAGTTAAAAATGTTTCGTCTTCAAGTTTGATTTATCACAGATGAGACCTGGATTTTTTTCAAAAGCTTTCCTCACATATGCTTACAGAGATAGCCTTGCTGTAAGATTAGATATATATTATTTTAACATAGTGACTCGTTGCTCAGTGTATTAGAGCAGCGGGCCGTGAAGAGAACGCTCTTTCTGTGAGTAATCTAAGACCTGAGACAGGGTGGCGTTCTGCACACACAGCAGTCTTCTGTCACATATACTATATGCTAACGCAACAACGCTGGTACGTTGTGTGGAAGCACACGCTCTCACACACACACACACACACACACACACACAACAGAAGGTATATGTGTTATGCTTGTGTTTACTAAAATGTCACACAGACACACAGACACACACACACACACACACACACACACACACAGAGGCAACAGAAGGTATATGTGTTATGCTTGTGTTTACTAAAATGTCATGGGGAGGGCTGGACACAACACACAGGCTAGAATGAAAGAGAGCACAGACGTACAGTGATCCTTCTGCAGACTACATGTCTGCACACCAACACCCATCGCCCTGCAGAAATTCCATCTGTTATAACACTTTCAATATCTGCGGGGTTTACCAGATTCTCTGTATGGCAATTCATTTGAGCATTGAACCCACATTTAAAGAAAGGGGCAAAGACCAATAGATGCAAACACGGGCCGGGCAAAAACAGAGTTAGGAGTCGGGGTCAGGATGGAGACATCAGTGATGAGTGAGTGGCTGATTTCTCTTTGTGTGTGTGTGTGTGTGTGTGTGTGTGTGTGTGTGTGTCTGTGAGAAAACAAAACACAGTGCTGGTCTGCTCGAAAACACAAACTGAAATAGAACAATACAAACAACATCACCCGGGGTTTCTACTGCACAAACATTCCCAGAGCCTTAAGCCCACAGCTCAGCTAAAAACACTACCAGGAGGGGGCAACGAGACAAGCTCTCTCCATTAATACAGCCAAACACCTATTTTTCTTGTTACTCTCTCCATTATTGTCTCCCATTTTCCCAGAGTTCTTCACCAATACCCCAGTGCATCCCTCTCCCTCCCTCTTGCTTGTGAAAGCATAACTGCTCCAGCCAAACATCACACGCACTCTTACAGTAAATTCTTCTGACGTGATAAAAACTCCCCCAAAGACTATGATAACTTTGACAGTCATAACTTATATCTTTGACAAAATCAAACCTCCAGGTGCAAAAACAAATCAAATCAAATAACGGCTCCACTGGGGTTTTCTGTAGTCTTCTATATTGTTTAACTGGGGGCTGAGATAGTGTTGGTGTTGGACAAGGAGTGGGTGCATGGATGGATTGCAACACCAAACTCCATTTCTCTGCCCTGTTCCATCATGCTTCAATCCTTACCTTATCTCCCCCCAGGTCTAATGGACCACCTTCACTTCCCAGAATCCTTGGGTCACAAACTGTGCTCCCCTCACACATTAAGCATCTTCCCCAACAACTGAAGGTAATAGCTTAAGGACATTTCTCATGCTTTCTGACTGTTTATGTGGATAATTTCCATACAAGTGCACCTAATGTGTAGGGGGTAAAATCCTTTGAGTTGTCTCTGGGTGTTATATTTCCAGCAGGGGGTTCCTAAATGTTGGCAGCTGATCCAATGTGATTATCTCCCTGTCACCTTTGGCGTCCATATCCCATGCAGGTCTTGTATAATAAAGAAGACAGCATCACTGACAATACCTGGCCTAAGTTTAAGGATGACAGTTTGCCACAGAGGGTACACCCCAATGTTTGACTGGCCTCTCTGATAAGTAATGGTTGATGTCTGGTAGTAAATCCTCAGACACCGACACCCCCCTCCCACCCTTGTCTTCACGTACACCGTGAAAATGTCTCTCTTCCTCATCCTCTCCCATCATGTCTGTCCTTCCTGAACAGATGGTGAACACATCACTAATGCCTTGTCTGTCTGGTTTGTCTATGCCGTGATGCTGCGCAGAGCCGAGCTGCTAAACAACGACTAAACACATCGCACCGGCAAAGAGGCACCGCTTCTCCAAACACCGCTAAGACTGTGGGAACGACAATGTCACTGTGTTGGTCTAAGTGCTCAAGTATCCAAAGTACATCACTTAGCTAATATTAACCATTTATGTTTTAGCTTTGCCTTGACTTCATTTTCCCACAACTACTAGTCTGTCTCACGCTGACAGCAGTGGGGGATAGTAACTACATTTACTCCAGTACTGTCCTTAAAGGACAAATCCGGCGCAAAATGAACCTAGGGGTTAATAACACGTGTGTACCGAGTCGACCGTTCTCTGGGATATGTTTTCATGCTAATCGAATGTGACCAGTTTTAGCGCAAACCACTAAATAGCTTATGCTAGTCGTCGGGGCACGCGTAAAAAAAAAGAAAAGAAATTGCTATTTCTATACCACAAACAAGGCTCAAAATACCACCACACTTCCACGGTAGCATCAAGAGGGTCCCTACATGTAAACTGAAGCATTGAGAACTTGTACAGACAGTTTATTAAAAAGATAGTTTAGATAGACTGTACCTTCATGTATACAGGCGGGCGCCATCTTGACCTTGGTCATGACCAGTGGAACGACGAACGCCGTGCTTGAGCTATGTTACTGGTTACACGGCGCCTGTATACGTTTACTGAATAATTTAGTGCGTAACTTTTGATATTAATAAACATCCGTTACATTCAAGCCATTGCCAAATGAGTTGCTACAAAGCTAGTTAAGACTGTCAGCTCCACACAACTCTCTCTGCATTTCTCAGTATGACTATATTCAGAAGATTGTGTCATCCGGTGACTTTCCCGCGCAGAAACTTGAGTGAAGATAATGACGTCTTCTGAAGAGTCCATCATGTTTTTTTAAACCTCCGTGTCCTCCTTGGCTACTAGCAGCTGCGTGGAGGAGGGGTGGGGGTGAAGCGTGATCACGGAAGGCTTGTATCATGTGGATGCACCGACAGTGTTGTTGTTCTTACTTAGAATTCCTCATAGGGGAGACAGAAACTATGCACTATAGCTTTAAGAACTTTTAAAATATGATGCATTATAAAAGAATTAAATACCCAACATACAATTTGAACTTAAACGATTAGTTGATTCGTCAATAATCAGACAATAAATCAGCAACTGTGTTGATAACCGATTAATTGTTTAGACCATTTTTAATGCAAAAATGCCAAACGTTTCATGGTTGCAGCTTCTCAAAGGTGATCATTTGATGCATTTTCTTTGTCTAATGTTACAGTGAACGGAATTATTTACAAGGTTCTGACTGTTGGTTGGACAAAACAAGACATTTAAAGATCTCACTTCGCTCTCCCTACTGTCTTACACTTTAAAAAACAAACAATTAATGGTTTGAACAAAGAAATTACCAGATTAATCCATATAAAACATTATAAGTTGTAGCCCTATAAAAATATAGTATTATTAAATCAACTAAGTATCCCTTTAAGCAAAGATGAATACTATGAATACAGTACTTATTCCACCACTGGCTAACAGAGAGTAAGGTTAGGTTACACTTTACTTGAAGTTATCTACATAAGAGTGACATGACACTGTCATGAACGTGTCATAAACAGCATAAACAAGTCATAAACGTTTATGACATAACGCTTCTCTCATAAAGTGTCATTCGGTTTTTGTCATGACAAGTTAGGGTTAGAATTAGGGTTACGGTTCTGTGTCATGTCACTCTTATGTAGATACCTTCAAGTAAAGTGTTACCTAAGGTTATTTCAAAAGGAAGATCCATTTTAAAACTAGACAGAAAATGTGTTAGAGACAAGGCATCATTTGTGAAATAAGTCATACATTAGTTTAATGGTTGTCTAATGTCCGCTTAATGACATGTTAATGGGAATGAATGTCAAATTATTTAAACATATGAGGAGTTATTTAACTTTTATAAAAGCATGATGAGCAAAGTTTCCATACTAAACTAGGTGTTTGTAATAGTTTGGCCAGCTCCACTGATATTAATGTTGGTGGACAGAATATTGCAAACAACTTTCTCTATAATTTGATGCATCACCACGCAATGCAGCCTCCAAAATGACCACAGAGCTGTGTCAGCACCTCTCAGTCTCAACACAAACTGAATATGCTTCATAAATGTAAGATTTATTGCAGGGCTTCTGTATTGGAGAACATCAGATTTAGCTGGGTGTACCTAACTGGTAACACAGCGTGGCTTAAGGAATTTGTGTTCATTATAACCAGTCATGTACAAAATTGTTTGATTTGGTAATATATTATGGCACATTTTACCAAATGCTTTATAGCAAAAGTTTTGTCTATTCAAAGAAATGGAAAAAAGAAAACACATTAGAGTATGAGCAGAGTCAGCCAACTGCAGACTGCAGTAACGCAAACTTGCAAAAATCAAAAAGGGATTCTGCAGTTGAACCTCTGTATTGTTATGTTTGAGACAGGATGTGGAGTAGCGGTTGGGGCAGCGTGAATGAGGACATCTGAACTTGTGATCCTCACAGCCAGATGTGCAGTATGTATCGAATGAGTCATTTGAGTCGACGCTTCTCTACAACAAACACCTAATAACCACAATGAGCAACTGGAAATAAGTTGAAAGCTTATGGCTATTGCAACAAAAAACATGACCACCCAAAGTGAACACACATATTCATCAAATCACAAACGGCATAATTCATTATGCCTCTCAAAGACACAATACCCAGCATGTACGTAAAGGGGCCATAAACCATGTCACTGTCGATAACGCCCCTCACGTCTGTAGTTATGAGAGGAGAGGAGCTGTGATGTTTAGACACACGGCGCTCGCAACACAGAGACATCACGACTGCAAACATGAAAGAGGGAGCACAAATAACTCAGAACAGAAGAAAGAAAAACAGTGGGGTGGAGAAGATGGAGAGTTAAGGAGCAGGAGATTGGGAGGAGGGGTCACATGGCCGGCGTATGAGAAACCAGTCTCCTCCTCCTCCAGCCCCTCCATCCCTCCTCCCGCTCATAATTAGCGGTTCGGTGTTGGTGCTCGTTTTGGGTTACTTTATTCCTTTTCCCATTTCCATGAAAACAGGGACAAACAGGCCCACATGTGTCTCCAAGTACACCAAGCTTAGAACAATAGAAGAAGAAAAGTGGGCCATATGAGTTCACCCCAGATGAAAGCTAGAGCGGGAAAACACAGGAATTAGTGAGGTTTTTTCCCTTGCATGTTTTCAAATCAAGTTTGCCTATTGGATAAAATGTAGCGTGGAAGGATGGAACAGCTTAGTTTGGGCTTCAATACACCGTGACAGGCAGTGGAAACTTTTCAACAAAAGTCAAAAGAGCACTGTTGTACAATAGCCCACATGTTCTAGTTATCTCAACACATTCTACGTATAAATGTCATGTGTAGCACATTAAAAATTACATCTTTCTGTGTGCTGTATCAAGCAAACATGAGGGCAATCATTCTCTATTTGTCATAATTGCACTAAAAATATGCAGTATTTTGGCAACTGTTCTGAGGCACTTCTAACAAATCCATTCACAAATATTTTCCCGATGCGTACGCGTTCACATCGGCCGCTCTGGTTTCAGTCTCTTTCAGGAGGTTTGAGCATGTGGCTACAGTCCTTGGCACTGCTGTACCAGATACACCCTTCTGCTCCAAATCAAGACTACACAGATATAATGAGATTAATCTACACAAAACCAATGATATTAATAATGAAAGATAAAAGTGTGGAGAGAAGAAAGACGGACGGAAAAGCACCAAGAATAAAGAAATTCAAAACCGAGACAGAAAATACAAATCAAATAGAATGAGAGGATGACAGACGGGTATTTAACTACCTCCAGAGCCCAGCAGAGAGCCTGGGGGGCATCTCCCTGTTCTCTGCACCCCGATGTCAATCACGTTACAAGGTTAGTGGAGTCCGCTCTCTAAAAATCCCCCCACAGATGAGTTTCATTTCTAGCTCATACATGATGATTCCAAGAACAACAAAAGGCAACCTTGCCAAAACACGAAAAAAGAAGGGAATCTGTAGGCATTTTTTTCTTCCACATAGCTCATAACGCAAATACCAGCTCAAGTTGAGAGCTGAGCTCAAAACCAGATACAGCTAACAACGTCACAACCTATAAACATTGAAACATTAAAAGTTAGAGCAGACTGGGGGTCTGTTCGCTCTGGGTGATTTTAATCAAATAAAGCTTTTCCTTTAGAGACAAAGGTCCCTGAAACCCCCCGTAGGGTAGATTTGAGTTATTATTACAAACATGACAACTCCATTTGACACACCACTTTCCAAAAAAAAAACACTGTCAGAGGTGCTGCACTCACTTGGCTGGTATTAAAAGACAACACTGACCCTGTCACAGATACACATATGAAACAGATGCTCCACCTGATCAACCGCTTGGATCCAGCCTCTTGGTTACACATGGAGCGGTGCCCCAGGGAACTATGGGTAATTAATGACAGAGCAAGGGTGGCAAGAGACTGTCTCTGATTGACCCGGTTTGACCCTCGCTGCTTAGTTACCATGGTGATTGGTCGGTCTCGTTCCCTTTGGGTGACTGGGCAAAATCCCTGGGGGCGACAAGGTGGTCTGCAGGGTGGGCATGAGCGAACAGAGGGGTGGGGGTAGAGAATAGAAGGAGGTGCAGAGCTGGGGTTTCAGATGGGTACAATTACACGCTATATAACAAAGGGGAGTCCTTGTCCCACCTTTGGTCCACGACCTAAGGGGGTCACTCCTACCTCCCCCACCTTACCCCATTCATCTCTGTTTACAGGATGCAAGGCCTTGCTCAGACTCGGCAGTAGGGGGCACTACTAATCTACTGTGTCCTCTATCTACATCTATAGTGGTGGAATGTAACTAAGTACATTTACTCAAGTACTGTACTTAAATACAAATGTTAGGTACTTGTACTACTTTGCTTGAGTATTTTCTTTTCATGCCACTTTCTGCTTCAACTCCACTACATTTCAGAAAGACATATTAATTGATAAATACTTTTTACTCCACTACATTAATCTGACAGCTTTAGTTACTAGTTACTTTACAAATTAAGAGTTAAGTAGTTTATAAAATACAATGTTTGGGTGCCTGGTTAGCTCACCTGGTAGAGCGTGCGCCCACATACGGAGGCTCAGTCCTGGACGCAGCGGCCGCAAGTTTGGTTCCTGCATATTCTCTCTCTCTCTCTCTCTCTCTCTCTCTCTCTCTCTCTCTCTCTCTCTCTCTCTCTCTCTCTCTCTCTCTCTCTCTCTCTCTCTCTCTCTCTCTCTCTCTCTCTCTCTCTCTCTCTCTCTCTCCTTTCATATATAAGCTGTCCTATCCAATGAAGGCCTAAAAAATGCCATTAATAAAATATGATGTTTTATTATAAATTAAAGTACCCAACAATATAACGGCCTACAAGTCCAGCTGAAATGATTAGCCGATTAACACTTAGTTAATTGACAGAACTGTTTGGATCGTTTCCAGATTCTAAAATGTGAGGATTTTTCTGCACTGAGAACTTTGACTTTTAAATACTTTAAGTACATTTTCCTGATGATACTTACATAGTTTTACTTAAGTAACATTTTCAATACATACTTTTACTTCTAACTATTTTTACAGTGTGGCATTAGTATATTTCTTAAGTAAAGGATCGGAATACTTCTTCCACCACTGGTCCCAAAAGGTCAGCAGGAAACCGGGCAAGTTCTGAGAGACTACCGTCCACTGGCTCAGCACCAGGCTGAGCATTCATCATCGGTCAACCGAGCATGGAGGGACCGGACTGTCATGTGTCATCTGCAGTGCTGGAAAAAAAAAAAAAAGAAGCTACCTCTGCGAGTGCCGGCGGTAGAGTTTCTCAATTTGTTACTGGCCACTAATATACTCTTCACTCTTATCTGATCAATCACAATGAAATCTGCAACCTGGCTAAAACAAAGCTGTAATCTGGCTCTGAGGGGTCAATCAGTATCTAAAGAAGACACATTTAAAGGTCCTGGAATGTTTCTCTGTCTCCATTTCAGATCAGACATACAGACACAAAGACACATGTCCTGTGGGCCGTGGGCCGTGACCCTCCCTGGCCTGTGCTCAGCAGGTAGTGACAGATGACCTGATAGTTAATCTGTCCTGAGGTGGAGCTTTTCTACAGGGAACAGAGAGCCTGTTTGTGACAACAGGAAGTTGAGACACTGTTACCAGAATAAGCACATTAAAAGGATGCACACGCATGAATGCATGGATGCGCAAATGGCCGCACACACACATACTTGCAAGCACATCTGGCTATAGTTCCAGATGCAGTACATTGTGGGGGAAAAAAAGGAATATAAACAGCAAGCAGTGACATGTTAAAACGAAGTAAGGGGTTGTGTGCCAGTCAGAGGAATATAGAGGTATGAAGTGGTTCGTTGGCCAGCTCCGTCCGGGACACTGGGTCATTGTTGGGTCTATTGCAACCACCGCCACCTTCCCTAATGGTTAGCTTTTTCTACGGCCTTCCCTGTTAACAGTCCAAGGGTGAATGCTGGACATTGTGGGATTTTCCCCAGTCTGTGGTGTCTTTTTGGAGCATGCTCAAATGTAGTCTGACGCCAGGAGGCCATGTCAGCAGACCACACTGACCTGATTCACCGGGGATAGAGAGTGTTAGTGGTCCCCTCTGATCATGTTCCCTAGACCACCTCGCCCAAACACTGGGAGATGACAATGCAGCTCAGTGAAACAAGAGTTCTAAATTGGCTAAAGTGTGCTTAAGTGGAGAGAGCAGCATGGATGATCTCCAAGAAAGATCAACCATTTTGATTCTGCAAGTTTGGGTGTGTGCAAGTGTGAGAAGAAAAAAAAAAAAAAAAAAAACTTTGGCCGAGGCTGAGAAAAACATTCAGTGGAAATCCTGCAGAACCTTCAAACACACATTCGTGAGGGAAAACTACAGGCCACATGAAAAATCCTCCTGACGAGATGGGTTTTGACTCCACAGTTAAACAGCCGCAGTAAACAATAGAGACCAGTACAAAAAACACCCACAGATGCGCATATGCAGCGAATGCAACGCTGACTCAATACAGAACAATGACAGCGGAGAGAAGAGGCCGCTTTAAGTAGAAGAGAAAATGTTTAGTGCATTGAACCCTTAGGAGCCCATCTTACTCCCTCAGCTTTAACATTCAGAGAGCTGTAGCTCTATAACTCTACAGCTATTAACTACTAACACCAAAGCAATTCCTATAAAGTTTCAGTTCAGTGGGCTGATATATAGATTTAGTAGAAAGATGCTTAGTAGAACATTTAAAATGCAGCACATGCAAATTACTATTGAGCTGAGAAAGTGGAGCCACTGAGGTTTATTATGAGGCGACTTGATTGAGCCTCCTTGTGTTCCTCCATTTTCCTCGGGAGACAGATTGAGCACAATCACAGGCAGCAGGATGGCGAAGGCAATTAGGGATAAATAATGCAGAAAGCGGAGTGAGCCAAGCACCTATCTGCCTGAGAGAAGGGAGGTAATGATAACAGGAAGTTAGATGAGTTGGTCTTGCCCTCTGGCCTACCAGCCCATCACCTCCTGTTAAAAAGGTCCCTCTCTATAAACAGGTCTCTCTCTGCCTATTAAACAGATAGTACATTAGGCCTGAGCTGTGCTGAACAATGTAAACACAGCCGTCTCAGGGTACTAGCGCTGGGGAGTTGCAGCTACAGATGGGGGCTATTCCTGGGTCTTCCTGGGAGTGAACTCCATCACTGCTCCTCTCTCCCACTGTAATCCTCTTCAACTAAACACAGGAAGGAAGAGATAGGTAAATAACCGACTCTTCTGATAAACCCAACTTTATTCCAGCTCTGCATTTTCCTCCAGTTTTAGAGGGCTTGTTATGCTACAAAATACAGTGGCGTGGACTTAAGTGGAGCACAGGAGTTCATGTTGTGCATGTGTGTGTATGTTACAGCGAGGCGTATGTTTGGAGAACACATAACAAGAGATACGAGGGTAAGCTTGAAATATTTAAAGGGAAGTGCAGGATAAAGCTTGGTTTGGAGAAAAGGGATGAGCAGAAGATGATAGGAGGGAGCCTGGAGAGGCCACTCTGTCAAAAGACAGACAGAAGTTGATCCTGAACCTCCTGTGGCTCGTTCTGTGTTGCTCCAGGGGTTGAGAGGGCTTCAGAGAAGATACACTGGGGCTGTATTGTGAGGGGAGTATATATTGTACTGAAAGTGGATGGATGAGGAGACGGTCAGTCCAGGTCAGTCCAGATGTGAGGCTGTTAAACAGTGGGGAAGTGGAGAGGGTCAGTGCTGGACATCTTAGGGCAGTGCCCTGGAGTCATTCACACCAGTTTGTTACAATCTCCAGCAAAACACAGTAACCCCCCCACACCCTTCCCAACAGGGACACAGCAGAGATGG
>NC_050183.1:26039759-26052259 GCF_008315115.2 Sander lucioperca
GTAAGAAATGTCCTAAAATATCAGTTCAGATCACTGCTAAAGACCTGATGTGCTGACTGGCTGGTCTGGCTTTTGATTTATTCTTACCCTCTCGTCTCTCCATCAAACTTGCCCTCTGACCTTTTCCACAGTCAAACACACGTGTACATCCGCCTCTGTCCGCCCCCGTAAACTAGACCTCTTCCTCCTCTGAACTAAAAAGCCTGTAAACAACATGATGGAAAATCTGCCGTTTTTCGCTGTGTTTACTGGATTTGAATGTTTTTCCTGCAAACACAACTGACCTTGTTTATGAAGGAGAGGAATCTGCAGGGTTTTTTTTCTGTCTCTGTCAGTTTAACACAACATTCTGGCCGCCATCTAGCGAACCACAAGCACCCACTTACCTGCTGAGCATCGGTAATAAAATATTTACCCGAAGGGAAAGATGTGCAAGAATAATTGCCAAGTTAATTACAAATTGCGAGTGAATGTTCTGCTTTTCTCAGCGTAACATCATTTTGGATACAATTTAAAAAATGGGCGTGCATTCTTCAAGTTGTATGATCCACATTCCTTTAATATTAAAAAAGAGAACTGCTTGCATCTGTGCTGGATATCCCATTTTGAGACTTTTCACTTTTCATCGCCTGTAACACATATGCATAATAGGTTTGTGTAAGATGAGTACGGACCTGCAGCAGCAGCCTCTCGAAGGCCAGGCAGGCATCCCAGCGGGGCAGGCTGGGGTGGCCGAGTGTCTGGGCCGTGGCCAGGCCCAGCTGGAGCACCCCGCAGTGACTCTCTAACGCCCCCCAACTGCTCCGGAACAGCTGCATGTAGGAGCGCAGCTGCTCGGGGGTCACGCGGCCTGAGAGGAGGGAAGAAGTTCCTGTTATTATCTGGGGAGTCACCACAAATTCATCAATCAATATTGGTCAAAGTGCATCGGTACAGTTTTTAAAAACCCATCATCAACTGTACTTCTGACTGTTGGTCTTTTGTGTGCCATGAAAAGCTACAAGGTTGCAAGGCACGCACGCACGCACGCACGCACGCACGCACGCACACACGCACGCAGGCTGGGCTTAGGGCAGAAAGGGGAATGAGATGATACCAAGATAGACCATAATATTTTCTTAATGAGCAAAAACTCCACAGCAGAAGTGTGTATGTGTGCATGTGGCTGTGCCAGACAGGAAGCCATATTCTCTATATATGTAGAGTTTCCAGTGAGATGCTTACATGAGTCACAGTATACGACTCAACGTTAATGAGTATGTCTACATATACTGTAGCAGAGGTGCAGGAACACTGATAAGAGCCCTTGAGAACCCGTCTTGTGTGTGACTAGTAAGTGCAAATCAAGAGGTTTTCTCTCAACATTTATAGAGGCAGCAGAGAGAGACTGGATTTAGTGGACCCCTCCCACGAAGATTCACAGAGACACAGGAAGAGCGAAGTAAAGGGTGTAAGGGCTAGAAGGGGGGTGTGCAGGGTGGCCTGGAGGTACGAGGGGCTGTGTCAGGGGCTGGGACAGAGAGGGGGCACACATTAACTCCCCATAAAGCCTACTTCTTCATGTTGATGTTCTGAACCAGCACCAGATGTGGGAGTATTTCATGTTGGACTACATGGCCAATGTTTTCCTTAGCAGGGCCAAACACGTGACTGGAAAAGAAACAGACAGGCAGGATACAAAATGGAGCAGAAATCTCCAGAATACTAGATACTATATGAAGTCTTGCAACACATTTATTTAACTTAATTTAACTGGATAACAAAGTCTAGGAGTGTGAAATATTTTCTGAAAGAAATTTGGAGAGAATCATCCAGGGAAGATCGTAACAAAAAACTAATTTTCAGAGCAGCTGATAAGTAAACCTGACAGCGAAATAGATTTCTGTTGGGAAATAAGTATCTTCATAAGGGAATTATCTTTCTTGCTGAAATTAAAGTATTTCTGAAGAATGAGCTTCAGTCCAGACATATTCAAAAACCTGAAAAGCTCTATTGTGAACATATCCAGCCATAAAATCCTGGCAGTATACCCATGGTTCACTGAGTTTGATGTGCCAACCATAATTCAGCACAGAACCAGGAAATATGTCCAAAGCTAGGGCCAAGCATAATTCCTCCTGAGAAAAGGAAACCAGAAGAATGGCACACTGTAGGCCAAATATAATCCGACTTTAGATCAGATCATAGATCATATGAGACTGAGGGCCAGATGTACGTACATTTGCGAATGTAGCGTTATCAGCGCCATGGCCAACCAGCAGAAAGCGTACGCTGTGATACTTCAGCTTACGTCGTATTTACCAAACCTGCAGTTCATCGGGTAATCAGCGCCTTTCTCCGCCCACTATACCGTAAATTGCGCTGTAGCAAAGCGTTAAGTACTGGTGCTATGATACGGCTGAGTGCAGACTGCGATATTCCCACTGCTGATGCTATGACTGTTTGAAATGATCCTGATGCCAGTATTTGTAATGTAGCGAGGAGTTTAACAACTGCTGGAATGGAATGTGAACGCTGAGTTGGAGATTCAATGTCATCTTTGATTTCTTCCAGTAACAGCTGCTTAATCTGTAACTAGGGCTGTCAAACAATTAAATTTTCTTAATCGCGATTAATCGTTGAATTTCTATAGTTAATCGCGATTAATCGCATGTTTTATCACATGATTAAAATTCTATTATTTTGCATTTCAGAACTGTTTTTAAGTACATATTAACAATGGAAAGCAATTCTTAACAGTGTATCTTGATTGGGAATCAAATGAATGTAAAGAAAGTGATTTTATGAACTTGATTTTAAGATTTGTATTTGTTTATTATATATTAAACCTAGTCACACATTTGAATCTAGAGTCAGTATTAGGGTTGGGTATTGTTTGGTTTGGATACTGGTGCTAAAGTGATACTTTTAAAACGGTACCGGTGCCTTAACGGTGCCTGAACCGATACTTTTTAAGAAAGTTTAAAAAAAAGAAGGGTACTAAACAGTTGGCGACATTAAAGAACGGCTTGTTTATTGCTAAGGCCATATCGTCAAAATGAAATGTTTAATAATAATGTAATCACTACAACAATAACTTATTTCACTAGTAAATAGCTGTTGAATGACAAAAACAACCACCAGATGGGAAAAGGGTATTTAACAACAACTTTGAATGCACCACGAGGCTGTAAATTACCAGTTTCAGTCTTGGATTACTGCTGTCATTTCACCAGGAGGATATGCAGGGAAACCTTTTAAGAGGCAGGGAATTTTCACCGCAAAATAGAGGCGCGCTGTCATGGGCGTTTTTTGTACATACCGTGGAATACATAATTAGGCGCACTTTACGCTTCCCCTCCCATCTCTTTATGAGAAACTCCCACTTTCCCCTTCACCCTCCCATGAATGCATATGCATGACACGGAAAAGCGCAATTTGCCATTTTCAGTCAAGGGGGTAAGCCTCTCTCCTCAACGTGTAGCTCCTATGGCGCCATTTTGATGCTACCTAGCTCTCACCCACCGTTAGCATTCCATTGACTGCCATTCATTTTGACGTCACTTTGACAGAGAATAACTTTACATCTGAAGCGTTTAAAGACTCTATTTGTCCATTGTTTATTTCTAAAGAAACACGACAATGTATAAAAGGCTCCATTACCTTGTACCTCACGTTATGGCTCCGTAGCAGACGTTTTTGTAAAAATAGGCTAACGATTGTGTCATAACCACGCGACTTACTATCGCATAGTAGAGGAATTACCGTATAGTACAGGAGAAGCTCTCAGGCAGTTTGGACTTCCATTAGCTGTTTAAGTTTAATTACTAATGTTAACTATCATTTTAGTGATCAATAATTAGCCTGTGTCTATGTTATCTCCTTACATATACCTACGCTCTCCTCTCTGCTAGATTGGTAATGATTGAGATTTCTCTTGGCACAGCTACCAGAAGACTTCCAACTTTCAAACAGGTTGCTCACGTCACATCTACGTCTTCAAGCTCAGTTGGAGGCTGCTCAGTAACGCTCAGCCATCACCGGGAAAGTGCTTCTAATATCCTTCACTGGTCTCCGTCCAGAGCAACAGGATCTGTTGATCCGCGACAGGCAGTCTGCACTTTTACCTCAGTGCGGCCTGTTTGTACATACCTCGCCATGCTTTTACGCGCACGTTGCGAAACAAATACGCCTGAAGTGGCCGCAAAAGCGTTAGTACATCTGGCCCGGAGTGAGAACATGTTAGACAAAATATAACTTAAGACAAGAAAGCCATACAAATGCCTGTTCTCCATTACACAATCAAACAGCCCTGGCAAAGCCTTAGCTCTTATCTGTGGCACTAAACTGCCCTCGAAACACTTGTGATTCCTCAGGCATCTTGTTGCCAGATGCAAAATGAATCTCAGGGAGATGATCTGTCAGCTGAGCTATGGCTTCAGACAAGGGTGTTCCTGCACGAATAACGGGCTCTAATTTTCAGGCTCTGACTGAAGAATACACTGTACTTGTGCCTTGACTTGATTTTTACATGCCTGCTTTATCATTTGTTTAAGCAACAGTTTTCATTAGGCACCATTACATCTTATGCCTATCGCCGTTTTTCAGGTAATTTTAATGCATTGAAAGATACACCATTGAGTTCATTGAAGTTTTTATGTTTCAGTAAAAGTTAAACGATGGTCCAACGTCATGTATACGATATGTTTTCGAATATAGTCTTAAGTCGATTAGATAATGTGTGCATGAAATATGGAGCTATTTCAATGATCAGCATGTCTGTTTTGTTCACCAGCGCCCTATGGTTTTAGGTATATAAAGTACTGTGTCACTCTTTGGATATCAGAGCAGAAGAAACCTGAACCGTTTGGCCATTTTAATGTGCACTCTTCTTTTGTGCACTTATTGCAGATGCAGCCATAAAACAAATCACATTTTCAGTCCCATGCTTTTAACAGTTTGAGTTGCTGCCCATTTCAGCCTTATGTGCAGAAGTGGCAATTGAGGTTCAGCTCATGATCAAAGTCCTCAACAATGCAGAAAAGCACAGGGCCAACAATGATTTAGTCCTGTTTCTGGAAGATGACTTGCATTCTAGGTGTACAGGGTTACTCAGAGGCTAAGTGATGTCCGATGTCAGCTTGGGTCTGAGCGGTGGCTGGTCTCAGCAGCTCGACAGCCTCATAAGTAATTCTACATGGATGGGGGACAGAGGAAGGCTGAGAGACTTTTATTTATGCACTCTAAGATGAGGAAAGTCCTGGTGCTTTTATTTGTGGATGCATGTTGGGGCCCCGTTCAAGAATCTACTGCACAGAAGTGGAGAACACAGGCTGCAACAGGGCAGCTACACCGCCACATTACTCAGACCATAAGTGTCTGTGTTGTAAAAACACACACCTTTAAAAGATCCCATACTGTAAAAAGTGAGCTTTCCAAGTCTTTTTTATTATAAAGCCAGTCAAGGTGCTATATAAATACTGTGAAAGTATCAAAACGCTCAATTTACAGAGAAATACACACAGCCCGTATTCAGAAAGTGTGCCTTTAAAGGAGCCGTCAGGACTTCCGTACGGTTGTGATGTCACAACTATACTGTATATAGGTAGAAGATGCCGCTACAGTGCTGTTACAGTCATTCCCCGGCTGCAGTGACAGTGCAGAGAGCGCGCAGATGCTGAAACCCCAGAAACGCTGACTGATCTGTGCAGATGGGGCTTTTTCAGGAGGGGGGCTTAAAGAGATTGTTTCAAACAGAGAGGAAATGAGAAATGTACTGAGAAAAAAATAACGTGTTTTTGAACATTAAACCATGTAAACATGTTCTAGTAGGAACCAAAAATACAAGTGTGAACCTGAAAATGAGCATAATATGGGACCTTTAAAAATGTATGGAGTGATTCGGAGAAATTTGGAGAAAAATATACATCACCTGTATGTCGATTATTTTCTTGATTATCGATTAGTTGTTTGGTCTAAAAAATGTCAGAAAATGGTGAAAAATGTTGATCAGTGTTTCCCAAAGCCCAAGATGTGTTTGTTTTGTCCACAACTCAACAACAAAAAGATATTCAGTTTACTGTCATAGAGGAGTAAAGAAACCAGAAAATAAGCTGGAATAAGAGAATTTTTCCTTTTTTTCATAAAAAAATGACTCAAACTGATTATAGAATAGAATGCCTTTTATTGTCATTATACACATGTACAACGGGATTATCAAAATATGTTGGTGATTAATTTAATAGTTGACAACTAATCGATTAATCTTTGCAGCTCTAATTCAAAACAGTACTTTGTAGGGGTGTGCAAAACAATCGATTCTCGATTTTAAATTGTATGTCTACTACAATCACATGGGAAAAGTAACTACATTTACATACTGTGTACATCTGTTTTGTTTTTTAAGATTATGTTTTTGGGCATTTTTTGGACAGCAGAAGACATGAAAGAGGAGAGAGATGGGGGGATGACATGCAGCAAAGGGCCGCAGGTCGGAGTCAAACCCGGGCCCGCAGCGTCGAGGAGTAAACCTCTATATATGGGCGACCGCTCTACCAACTGTTTTTTTTTTTTTTTTTTAAATTGAGAATCGTTTTTGAATCGGAAATCGATTTTGAATCGAATCTTGAGCCTAAAAATCAATATCGAATCGAATCGTGACATTTTCTGAATCGTGCATTCCTAGTACTTTGTCTCCAGTCACTTGACTAAGCTGCGATTATCACAAATCAAATCTGATCGGATTATGGATCTGTTGTTGTATTCCTACTGTTTTTTGTCTTATATCCTTAAAAAACAATAGGAAAAACTTGAGTTCAGCAATGTGTGTGAGAAGGTTTTGGAAGAACTAAAAGTGGCAATACTGTAACTGTTGTAAGAGCTGCTACCTGATTTACATCAAACACAGTTGATAATGTTGTCACTGTTGGTTGACTGATTATTGTAAACACTGTGGTATTTCCATAGCAATAAATGTCCATACATTGTGATCTATGCTGACATTTTCTTTCATTTGCTTGTACAATGTTGAGATGAAACCTTTTACGACGGGAAAAAAATGCTGTTTTTGTCCTAGTAGTTTGTACAGAATTATCTTCATTGCCAAAATGGAACTATATGATGTGCAAAGCCTTTTTTGCCATTTAACAAAACACACTGCAATTGTCATTTAAATTAAGATTAGAAAGGGGAGATGATCCTGTTAAGCATGAATACTTGTCTCATTGAAACTATTGTGATATTACACTCTTCGAGATCTCACTGCATGAAAATGATGAATGCCATCGGTTGTCTGCTGTTAAAAGAGCAGACTGCACCACAAGAAGAAAGGCCCTGTCAACACATCTCATTTACACTGCAGTATCGGTGCACACAATATATACACAAACTGTATAACCTTGTGACGCACACATATGCAATGCATAAACACACACACACATACATAGATGAATAGATAAAGGCACTTTTACGGACGATGAAACCAAAGCTGTCCAACTAATTCCCCGCTATGAGCAAAAACACCCAAGATAAACACTGGACTCTGCACAAGCACATACAGTACGTACGTACACACACACACACACACACACACACACACACACACACACACACAGGGAATTTCGTCATCCTAGTGTGCTATGAGAAACCTGACGGGTCAAACTCAGGCTCTGAGAAACTGATTATTTTCTCTGTCTCTCTCTGGATGATCCTATCCTGATGAGATGAAAAGAAGCCAAGTTGAGTCCAGTGTGTATGTGAGAATGCAGGGCCTGCAGTATCCTGATACTCCAGTATTTTTCTCCAGTAATCTGCATTAACCCGCCAGATTGAGAATGAGTTCGGCTGCGAGTGGAAAAATTGTACTCTCCTAGAGAGTGAGTGGGCACTGAGAGAGCAGATAGGTATTATATGCTAAGCGTTTTGTGTTACTGGGTTCAACTTTGGCCTCATATGAGCAGAGCATGATGGATTGAGATCTCGCCGGGGGTGCTGGTGGGCAGGATGGGAACTTTGTGGGGGGAGTGCGCTGGGAGCTCAGGGGGCTTCATGGAGTCTGGTCTTCTGCCAGTGGGGGTATAAAGGTTCAGTGTGTGAGGAGTTGGACAGTGCCCTCTTCTTTCTTTCTTTCTCTCTCTCTCTCTCAAGAAAGACATTAAGTCAACAGACTGTCAGTCAGCAGGCGGGAGCAGCTTTAATGCAACACCTTCCTCATACTTTCTTGCGTTTGCTGTCACTCCCGATCTCTTTGTTCCTTTTATTTCTGCAGCTCCGTCTCTTGTTGTTGTGCATTTGTCTAAAAAAATCCATAATGTAGCAGCTATCCAGATTTAGAAGGACTGCTGTTTAGCAAAAATGTGTGAAAGGAAACCACCATGTGTACGCAGATGCTTGGCAGAGTGTGTGCGCATGTGTGTGTGTGACCTCCAACATATTACAACCTGCTTGTTACGAGAGACGAGACCTTCTTTACCTCACAGATTACAGGCGCTGAGGGACCACAATGCCCCTCCCATTTAACCCCCTCCCTCTCTGCCAGATGCTAACCTGCATATTAGCGCAGTGTGTGTGTGTGTGTGTGCGTAGTACATCCATTACCAATGTGAGTCAGAGGGCAGCGTAAAGGTGAACGTGCACAAGGGCATTGTATACTTGTGCAGGTAATGACTTTATTTTTGCATGCCTACACATATTTTTATCCCTCACTTCAGCCCCATTTTGCTTCATTAACAAACAACAAAGTGTGTGCAAGGGAGCGTGTGTGTGTGCGTGTGTGTGTGTGTGTGTGTGTGTGTGTGTGTGTGTGTGTGTGTATGTGTGTGTGTGTGTGTGTGTGTGTGTGTGTGTGTGTGTGTGTGTGTATGTGTGTGTGTGTGTGTGTGTGTGTGTGTGTGTGTGTGTGTGTGTGTGTGTGTGTGTGAGTGTGTGTAATAGAGCCAACATGTGGTTCAGATTTCCTCTGTGGCCACATGGGCAAATACACGGCAAGGAAGAGAAGTTGGATCTCAGTAGGGGGCGCTATGGTTCTGCTCCAAAACACACACTTCTCTCTAAGAATATACATTTACACTCATGGCGCGTTTACTTTAGGTCATGTTTATTCATTTGTATTCTCTGTATTTTGTGTTTTATGTAATGGGAAACAAGATGTGTCCTATGTTCTATCTGTGGCATTCAGTGTCTTACCCATGCTCATCTTGATTGGCAGCTTCTCCTTACTGGCTGTTTCCACTAGTTGCCGACGGACCTCCATCACCCCCTCTTTATGTTTATTGGTCAGCATGGCCTCCCATAGGGACTGTGCTGCAGGTGACCTGGGAGGAAAAAAAACAATCAAACAGGCCATTTATTCATGAGGAGAAAAGAGAAGAAAAAAAATCACCGTAGTAGAGATGAACAGTATTTTCAGCACTAACAAGCTGAGCTGCTCCTGCTGTTTGTTCAGAGCATGCAGGACTCCGAGTATAAACACAAAAGGGATAACAAGGACGTGATCGAGTGCTCGTCTCAGTGATAGAGAGCCTGCTGGGTCGGGGTGCGGCGACTCCCCTATGGGACCCCTCACAGGAAAAAGCTGAAATTAGTCGGGGGGAATGTTCTCAATCCACCTTAAAACGTCTGTGTGCCGACATTCCTCTGGACTGATCGGTGGCAAAGCAACAAGAGACCAAGGCTCCTCCTGATACCATCTCAGTCCCTGGTCTCATTATCCGCTAGGTTATGAAACACACTGATCCACATCTCTAATGGGAGACTGAGGACAGGGCATGTGTGCAAGACTACTACCATCTGCCAGCGAGCAGCGGAAACAGCTTCAAGTCTTTCCATGAAAGAGACAAAGAGAGGAGCTTCATCCTCATTAGCTCCCTAGAGAGTGGCGCTTTTTTCTTATGAACTGGGTCCTGTATATAAATTCATGCCACTCCATTGGTCTCCTCTTAGATGTCTTGCCCTGTTAAAAATGCACTGACACGTTGTTGGCTGGATAAAAATAAGGGCATCATAAGCTTACATCTCTGTCTGTGCATCTGAGAGCAAGACTGCCAAGATCTTCTCGCTACTCTCAGGAGTGACCAGAAACTCAAGAGCGAAAGAGACAAAGAGAGACAAAGGGCTCAGGACAGAGAGAGGGGAGGTACGAGGAGAACTCGTTGACAAATCCACTCTGTTTTTCCTTTTTAAACTTTTTTCTTCTCTCGCCTTTTTTTTTTTCCTCCTTTCTAACTGCCATGTGTTTAATATCAGATGTAATCTGTTCCAGACCTTGGGCTGGGGCTGGATGGGGAGGAGAGGGGCTCACACTGGGACGCCCGCCATCTTCACACTAGAACCAGACACAAAGGCCGGCAAACGCGACTTAGCCCAGGAGAAGAGTCCAATGTAAAAACTGATACAGCAAAAAAAATACATATATAATAATAATGACAAGACAATAAATGAGGTAATTAATAAAAAAAAAACCTCTTGGCTTGCTTAAGTTAGGATGAAGACATGGATACTGCATTGCAGTTATTGGTCAAGAGTTACGACATGGTGTCATTTCTGGAAAACACTTCTCGTAATCCTTCAGAAAAAGGCCTCCCGTGCACTTGATGAAGTATCAGAACTACGAGGATTGCGCAAATTGTCAAGCCCCACATACTTGTCGTGATTGAAATACCAATAGTGTGACTTGACCATGCCATATGTGAGCAGTCATGTGTGCGTGCGTGTGCGTGTGTGTGTGTGTGTGTGTGTGTGTGTGTGTTTGAGAGTGTGTATAGAACGCATCTGTATATGTTTGCACACAACCCTGTGCATCAGTGTGTGTTCTGGGAAGACGGGGGCCTCAGTAGAGTGTGGATGAAATATGGTTGTAATTTGGCTCTCTGCCCCCCAACCAGCCCCCCCACCCGCGGGCCCGATCCCCTGACGCTTTCTCTGGGCCATTTGGTCTGGTCAGACGAAAGGCAGGGGGGTTTGAGCTGGGCCGAGGGGTGAGGGGTGAGGGGTGAGGTTTATGCTGGCAGGTTGTGAGACAGGCTCCATAACCAGCCAGGAACCTTGTTGAGTAACTACTCTACTATGGAAGAGAGAGAGGTGTGGGGGGTGGGAATGTGGGGTGCGTGTCGTTGGCCATCTGCAAACATTAAGTGCAGAGGGTCTGTTGGAAAGGCTGCTCTGATGAAACCTGAGGGGGGCAGTCTTGCTTTTGACTTGTGTACACCATAGTGAAGGTCCACTCTGGCTTGCTTGGACAGGCTGAGTGTGTAAAGAGTTAAAAGGAAGTTAGACATCAAATACTGTAACATAATAAACGCACACAACCAAAAAAAACAGTTGTGTGCGTACCACAAGAAAGAATATACAAATTTTGCTCATTAAAGTGATGAAATACCTCTGACCGTGTCCAAGTCATTAATGAGGGGGTGAGGAGGGGGATAGTATTCCTGGAAGTGCATGATGTAGCAGAAAAGAATGGCTCTAACCATTGTGACTCAGGATTTCTTAAATTTACTCCCCATCCTGTGGATCCCTCAGCGTTTGGCCGAACATGCATGTGTATGTGCGCACACACATTTCAGTGTTTATTTCCTGAATTACTCTGACCCCATGGAGGGGGGGTGTTCAGTATTCATAACATGAGTCAGAAGTGAGTAATACTATATACAGTACAGTTATATATGATTAATGAAACGTCCTGGACGGGCGGCACAAAAATCCACATTTTCTCACTTCCTTCTAGTAGTGTCAGGTGTTATCATTTTAGTTGACCACTTTTTGAAATATGTGTCTGAGATTTCATAATAATAATAATAATAATTCTAGTGTAGAAAGAATCCCCGATAAACAATGTGATGTGAATTTATGGAAGTAACCAGACTTGTTTTATTGTTTCTGTGAAGGGAAATTGCTGTAAATTTTAAAAAGTATTTTTGGAATGTTCTGAGCACTACGGATGAAACAAGACTGAAGTACATCTTATTGCACTGGTGGCAAAAATCTCAGAGAAAAATATATCTTAAATCTCTGCAAATAAAATCAAAACTCTCTGCATTGTTAGACACCGCTAGAGGTAAATGTGAAGCGGAAAATCTGATTGCCTAAAGCTCAGGAGTTCTACAAAGCCTATCCCCTGGACAGCTGAGAAACTTTATACTAATCAAAGCTCATCAATATTTGACATCACTTCTTGGTGTTTCTCAGCATCTGTACAACAAGTAACATTCATAAACTACAGTTACGGAATAAAATGATCAGAAACCAAGTGCAGATGATCCAGATGATGTGTGTGTGGACTTTCCAACATGTCTACATGGAACAGACTCAGTCTAATGTGCGAGGTCAGGCCCAATCCCTAAGTGAATTACTTTATGAAGTGTGTTTAATGGGTGAAAACACACTGTCGGTTTCCTGTAAACATCCTCACGTACATGCGAGGGAGGTGGACCAAAACCAGACCTGGCCTTGAGTGTCTGTGTGTCCTGGCAAGAGGGACAAATGACCTGGCAGATTTATATGGAAAGATAAAAGGGGAAGAGGAT
>NC_050183.1:26057259-26077259 GCF_008315115.2 Sander lucioperca
GAAGAAGAAGAAGAAAAGAGGTCTCACTCTGTAGCTAAAACAGAGACCAGCTGAAAAGAGGAGCTACAGCAGTGAGAGAGAGCGTTGCAGTACAACAAAAATATGGTGTTTTTTGAAAATTAAACCATGTAAACCTATTCTGGTACAACCTTAAAATACAATTATGAACCTGAAAATGAGCATAATATGGCTGCTTTAATGAATTATAAAGTGCGCTACTTTTCTCGGCTACAGCTCTGTGTCTGTCCCTCCGCTCCAGTGTCACTCACCACTGAGTCTGACTTAATGTCCCCAACACTATCTTTTACTGTGTGTTATGTTGAAAGTTTCTAATTTATTAAACAATTGCTTAAAGTTGCAGTAGGTAAGACTTATAAATCTAACTCTCTGTCATATCTGCTGAAACTGACCCTATGTTCCAGTAGAACTACATGAAGCAGGTCATTTAAAAAACCGCTCCCTGTTCAGATGCACCAATCAGGGCCAGGGGGGGTGTCTAACTGTGTGTCAATCACTGCTCATGCACATGCATTAATTCTCCCTTGTGGGGGGAGGGGCTTAGGAGACCGTTTTGGGCTTTAGTGGAAAGGGGGGAGAGACTGAGAAATTGTTGATGTTCAAATTTTTTGGCTAAGTCCTGGATCTTCACAATCCTACCTACAGCACCTTTAAAGGATGTAAACTAAGTTGTGTTGGAGTTTGTAACATTAATTTGACTAATTTTTACTGTAAATGCATATCAGTTCCAAATATCAGTTATCGGTTTTATTAACTACTAATAATCGTATTGATATCGGCCTTGAAAAACCAGTATTGGTCGATCCTAAATTGATATGTCATGCTATCTTGTTGAGAAGGGGGTTAAATAACCCTCCAAAGTTAGGATACATTTTGGTGAGGGAAAATCTGGCAAAAGGGGTCCCATGACCTTACCTCAAGATATCTGAATGAAATGTCACTCAATATCACAAAAAGAGTCTCTAGAGCTGCACATAATTGTGTTGACTGCTGTGGTGTAAATAAAAAGTACATTAATGTAACTGCTTTGGGGTCAATTCTTAATGCAAACATTGCTAGTTTTAATAATGCACCAGGTTAGAGAGAACCTTGTACAATTGTAAAATCTCTTTCAAATCTAAGCAAAATTGGTTTTGCAACTAAAATATCCAAAATCGACATTGAATCAAAAATCTAACCAAATTGGGACCTTGTAAATCGGAATCGATTCAGGAAATCAGTGGCAATACCCAGCCCTACTTGAGACTCTTGAGACTTTGCTGGAAAGATCTGGAACAATGATTGCAAACATTGCCGCCGGGCCCTCAACCTCTGCACAGCCACCAATCCCAACCTCTTATCCATCATCACACACTTAACCCTTTCTTATAGACAGCCAATGCAAGAGGGTACGCTTGTTGCTAGGGCTGCACAATCATTCACAATTTTATCGATATCACAATATGGACTAGTGCAATATCCAAATCGCGGGGGGCACAATATTTGTTAAAGGCAAAATATGTGTCAAACCATTCTGAATTAAGGACTGTGGTGCTGCAGAGACGAAAAGAAAAACCTTTGGTTGGTACAGATCCTCGTAAAAATCCCACTATTATCATTTTACGTTTTAATCATTTTCAATGAAAATGAGAATAATGATACAAAAACGATCATTCCCTCCAATATTGTGAATCATATTGCAATCACAAGATCAGTCAAAATGGTTGCAAGTACATATTTTCCTCATATTGTGCAGCTCTACTTGTTGCTGCAGCATGGAGCATGCAATATAACACATTTTCGTCCGTCAACAGTGAGACAACTCAACTACATGGACTTGAGACCTGCATTTTGCAGATGTATTATAGGGATCTGTTTGACGTGCCCCAGACTTGCATGCGAGGGTCGGTGCAACCTGCCCCTGCTGTGCTCACATTATCTGCTACAGTACACACTGTCTAAACAGCACTGACTACAAAGATCTAAGACGGGTTCCATTACAACAGAACCTCCCACCTAGTTCAGAACGGCCCTTGCTGCATTCACGGTATGTGTAAGCCTGTTCATGAACTCAACGCAGCCAGACATACTGCATGACAGCTCCAGCCACAAAACTCTTCTTTTAAGCCAAAGTCTTTTCCTCCTGCAACCACATGAAGCGACGAAGCGGAGTGGAACACATGATGGAGGACTAATCCCTGCCATGTACAACAGCCCCACCGCAGGCACCGAACACGTGCATCTGCACGGCCACGACAGGAGGCAAGCTTCACTGAACCACTGGCACCCAATGCTGGTCATGTGCCACTCAACCAACTCAGCAGGGGGATGGCTCTGGCTGGTGAGCGTGTGTTTGGCCAGGTGGGAAAAGTATGTAAAACTGTATATTGTGGTTGTGTCAGTGGTAGGGATGGGTTCCAATGGCAAGTTCCAATTTGGATGCGGTTCCAAGTTGGAAAAAAATACTTGTCACACAAACTCACTAAAAAGATTTGATGAGGGTTTCAAAACTGGATTCAGATTTGATTAGAGGATTTGGAACTGGATTCAGACGCGTTGAAATGCTATGGAACACCCCCCCAGTCAATGGACAAGTATGAATCCCATTCAGATAGTATAAATATTCCGAGGGGAGGTGGGTCATAAAATATTTGCTATGATCCTTTGTAACTAAACTCATAATTCTGGATAACATTTAACCATAACACATATAGACAGACAACCATTCACACATTTACACCTAGAGTCTCCAATTAACCTAAACTGCATGTGTCTGGAGTAGGGCTGTCCTCGACTAAAGAAATTCTTAGTCGACTAACACTTATATGATTTTGTCGATTAATCGATTAGTTGATGTAATCGACAGAGCTGTGCTCTTTGAGAGGTGATTAAGACTAGAAAAGCACAATATAAATGTAGTTAATGAACCATCTGTAAAACTGAGTTTCTCCACAATTAATCCTGCAAAAGCACCACTTTAAATCTTGTGCTTACCAGAGATGTGGTCATAAGTTTCTTGGAAATGAGTAATTAAGCATGAATAAGCATAAAAAATGACTCATCAACTAAAGAAATCTTAGTCGACTAAGACCAAAACGACCGATTAGTCGACTAATCGACTAAGAGGTGGCAGCCCTAGTTTGGAGGTGGGGGAATCAGAGCACCCAGAGGAAACTGCAAACACACAGGACCAGGGAGAACAATCAAACCTCCAAAGAAAGGCCTCATCAGGCCAGCAGGTTCAAACCATGGGATTTATGAAATATCAAATTATTCAGACAATCAGTCACAAACTACTCAAATCTAGTAATATACTTTTTCAGTAAGAAAGGGAACTGCTGTCTGTTAAGTGATGCACCATAGGAAGTCACTAGCCAGACATAATGCTTACCTGTAGCTGACACTAATACACCACATTTGATGAGCCGGTGGGGTCTTTTGTGCTTTCCTAATGGGAAACCCAGTTTGTTCTTGTGCGCTAAAAGTGCAACATGCACTTTAAAAAAAAAACAAGCTATATCTCTAGAGGGAATAATGGAAGGGTTCATGAATGGTCTGATCATTGGGGTAGAAAGTGGGGCTACAACAAACAAATACTCTCATTACAGATTAAGTGGTTAGCACTGTTGCCTCAAAGCAAGAGGGTTCCAGAATCGAACCCGCTGGCTGGCGTGGGCCCTTCTCTGTGGAGCGTGCATGTTCTCTCCGTGTTACCAAGGTTTTTTTTTCGGGTTCTCCGGCTTCCTCCTTCGGTCCAAAGACATACAGGTTAGGTTAATCCTGTTAAATGTTGACTCTTAATTTCCCGTAGAAGTGAATATAAGCGTGAATTAAGCGAATTAGGTGAATCAGATTAACCGGAGTCAAATTCCTTGTTTGTTTGCGCAAACTTGGCCAATAAAGCTGATTCTGATTCTGATTCTGAATGATTGTCCGTCTCTTATGTGCCCTGTGATTGTCTGGCTACCTGTCCAGGGTGAACCCCGCCTCTCGCCCAATGTCAGCCCCCTAGAACCCTGTAAACTAAGGATAAGCAGTTATAGATAATGGATGGAAGGATGGAATTAACTAATTATTAAATTATTATTAAACTGTTGCAGCACTAGTACAGGGGGAAAAAATGGGGCTTATAAGCCAAACCCAAGGCTGAAAAAGAGATGACATTAGTTTTTGCCCTTTCTGTTTTGTCATATTGGGTCTTGGACATTACAGTGAGTTGAACCACCAGAACTATGAATAGACAAATGCTATACATCTATAGCCAAAATATCTGAAACTTAAGCATTTCAGTTAAGAAGTATAGGTAAAACATGTATAGGTGTAAAGCAAACTGCAAACTTATCTATCCAGCAGAACCCTTGAACATTTGTTCAATCCAGTATCTCCTGATTATTTACTAAAATGGGGTTTTCTACCTTTTTATTCTGTTCTTTACTTCCCTTGTCTAATCGTGATATCTTCCTCATTTAGAGCTGGTGTCATCATTTTGTCTTTTCTCTTTAAAGCAACACTAGAGAACTTTTCCCGCTTCGGTCCCCCTACAGGTTGGAAGTGGAATTGTCCATTACATTATATTGTCCAGTTCATTCAAACTACAGATCCGCTACCCGATCTGGCAAACTTGCATAATGTAATGTAATGGACAATTCCCCTTTAAAATCAAAATCAAATTATGGCTGAAAAGAAATGCGATTGATCAATGATCACTATGAATGACAGTAATTTCAATCCAAGTCTCTCAAGCAGGTGATAATAACAGCTGGCTATTGCTATGAATGAACTATGGTCCAGACTATCATCAGAGATACACTCACTGGGTCTGTGCGAGACAGCCGGGGGCCAGGGTGCTCTGGGAGTGAGGGGTTCGCTGCACACTTGTGAGCTCCAGCATGTCCACTTGTACGTCGGTCACATGGCCAGGTAAATGTTTGAGCACAGTCAGAATCTTCTCCACCAGGTTGTCGCCATGGTGACCAACAGCTCCTGAGAACCAAAAATGACAAAACATCTACTCAGTATGTAGTAACAGTACTCACTAACAGTCAGTAACATATCAACATCAATATTTTTCTACACGATTCTGGTCACAGAATACTATTTTGGAGTTTCACCTATGAATACCATAAATAATAACAAGACAGGATCATGATTATGATGTGATTACAGGGTTTCCCCCCAGTGTACTGCAAGCCAGGTGGCCCACTGGGCCTTAAGTTTTAATGTATTTTTAAATGTTTTTTAAACTACAGTTACAATGGGTCGGCTCGGTTGGAAACTTAGACGCAGTCATATTTTCAAATCTCCAGTTAGCCTTTAGCACTGACTTAATGTAGGGCCCTATGGAATCTGTCTTATAGCTTTTTTAGATTCTGAATATCACAATTCCGTTGTTTTTCTATTGGGCTCTACATTAATGCCGCCATCAGTCTGTGACTGATCCCAGCCGGACCCTTGACAAAAAAAGACAGTTGCCACTGAGCTTAAAGGTCCCATGGCATGAAAATGTCACGTTATGAGGTTTTTTAACATTAATGTGAGTTCCCCCATCCTGCATATGGTCCCCCAGTGGCCAGAAATGGTGATAGGTGTAAACCGAGCCCTGGATATCCTGCTCTGCCTTTGAGAAAATGAAAGCTCAGATGGGCCGATCTGGAATCTTCTCCTTATGACGTCATAAGGGGAAAGGGTACCTCCCCTTTCTCTGCTTTGCCCGCCCAGAGAATTTGGCCCTCCCATGAGAAAGAGAGAGACATCATGGCTTGCTAACAAGCGAAGCATGGCAGTTGGTCAAGGCCACACCCCCACCCTCCACCTTGCCCCCCCCCCCCCTCTCTCCTCCTCAATAGCATTTAAAGCTACAGACACAGAAATGGCACATCCTAAGGAAAGCTCATTGTAGGACTGGCTCTAGTGGCTGTAATTCTGCACCAAGGCTGAATTTCGGGAAAGAGACTTCAGACACAGTATTACGGGACCACTAAGGTCTATATAAAGAGACTTCAGATACAGTATTAGGGGACCACTAAGGCCTATATAAAAGAGACTTCAGATACAGTATTAGGGGACCACTAAGGTCTATATAAAGAGACTTCAGATACAGTATTAGGGGACCACTAAGGCCTATATAAAAGAGACTTCAGATACAGTATTAGGGGACCACTAAGGTCTATATAAAAGAGACTTCAGATACAGTATTAGGGGACCACTAAGGTCTATATAAAAGAGACTTCAGATACAGTATTAGGGGACCACTAAGGCCTATATAAAAGAGACTTCAGATAGAGTATTAGGGGACCACTAAGGCATATATAAAAGAGACTTCAGATACAGTATTAGTGGACCACTAAGGTCTATATAAAAGAGACTTCAGATACAGTATTAGGGGACCACTAAGGCCTATATAAAAGCATCCAAAAAGCAACATGTCATAGGACCTTTAACAACTTTTTGGGGGAAACATTGGATTAATACAATCCAAAAAGGAGGGAGTTTTCACCTGTAAGATCCATTGTTCGGTCCACAAAAATGATGGATGCTTTATTCGGGGCTATCTTCCTTCTGTTTTTCGCGTGAGGGTGATTGGCCAGTTCCCCTGCTATGATGCGGCTCATGGGACCCACAGCAAAACTCTCTTCCCTGGTGCCTGTAGCTTCAAACAGGGAATTTAATGCCGAAGCCAAGGATTTGATTTCAAGCTGCAGTCCAACAGGGAGAGAGTGCATGTCTACGTCCACCAGGCTTCCAAATCTCTTCTTCTCTGGACGTTTTTCATTCAGGGACTCCAGGTCAGGTGACAGCAGGGGAAACAGGTGTGCAAAAGTGGGTGTGAGGAGAAGCTGCTGGGACACAGGGGCGAAGACCACTGGGACATGCAGGACTTCAGCCGTGTAGTTCATGTTCCCCATCCACTCGCACAGCTTCTCTTCAAACTGCTCAAACACAGGGCTCCCTTCCATTTCTGTGGTGACCTTGTTGGCGAGCAGGTGCACGGAGTGAGCGACGGTGGTGAAGACAACACAATACTGGAAGTGACTGAGGGATATGATGTCTTTAATGACGTCGACTGTTCTGCCCTTCAACAAAGTGCTCACCACGAACACTGCTTTCGGTTCATTCACAGCGCAGGCTTCGAAGCTCGAAAACTCCTTTAAGTTTCTGGCTCCAGCCTCCAATAAGACGGCGGCCCCTCCGCACCAGTGGAGAGCTTCTGCACACTTGTCATCCATAAAAACAACCGCTTTCTTTACCTTCGACAGCACCTTTTCCCACATCTGTACCGGAAAGTGCGTAAAATCCTCCGTCGTCAGCATTTTGGCAATTATCAGTGTTAGCTAGCTAAATGCAACGGAATTAAAGACACATCAGAAATGTCAGCTAAAGTAGCTCCAACAAAACAACACAAGAGTCTCTTGAAGGTGACGTGGCAATCGCCCGTCGCAGCATAAAAACGTCATCCAAGCTTTAACTCGTTGCTATGACAGTAACCAGAATGTTCACTGTATGTATACTAAACTATTTTGGGTTGATGTTCAACATCTTATAAGACGGAACACTGAGCAATCTATTCAGTTTAAGGATAAAGATATTTTTATTTGTTTTGAAGGCAATGAGATGGACAATTATGTTTATTTTGTTCAATGAATCTTGTTATTGGGAAAATTCCACATTCACAAGAAGAAATGGGCGGACTCCAGTCCAAACCAAGCTTTGAACAATTTTTTCAAGAACTGCACCAATACGGCAACACTATAATAGACATTAAACATTAAGATGCTGCGTTCCAGACACAATTTTTAGCACGTAACTTACGACTTCAAGTCACGACTCACGACTTGGTAGCGTCCCAGGCAAAAGTCATGACGAACCCTTGTAGCTAGCGTTAGCGTTAGCCAGCGGCTACCTACCGTTGATGTTAGCTCGCGCTAGCTGATACTAGCGATTTCTAGTCAGCGACATATTTTGGGCTTAATTTAATAAACATAACCTGTAGTAGTACACAATCGTATGTGTATTGTTTTGATTACAATATGTGGAATTAATTTTACCTTCCCTATTTATTTCTATTTCTCACAGTTAATCACCGGCATCTGTACAGCATCAAAAGGGGACGACATTGTTGTTTATGTGTGTGTGTGTGACGTCAAAAACTGTACTGTAAGAGTACAACGATCTGGTACCAGTTCACGAGTATAAGTTACGGGTTTGACGGCCGTTCCGGGGCACTTTCACCGGTAGAAGGTTGTGAAACCACGAGTTACGGGTTGCCTGGAACGCAGCATAAGACTGGGAGTGTGTTTGATAAATTCCTTATGTACCGGTGATACAAATTTTGACTTAATATGTACTACACTTTTCCTTTGTACTTTTTAATTTATTTTCTACATATATTTTTTCTGTATATGCATCTCTGGTATTGACTTTTTGTATATGAAGCTACAAAAAGTCAATACCAGAGATGCAGAAAAAATGAGAGATGACCAGAGATACTGGCGTTGTACCTTTGTTCTTTACTAATAAAAAAAAAAAAAAAAAAAAAAAAGACAGTAACCACAATGACTCGCATGAAGCCAGTCCAGAGTTATCGATTTATTTAATATACCGAGTCTCTAGGATTCACTGTCATTACTAGCAACGACATGTCAAGGGCTGAAAAGCAAAAAAGTGAATCAAAAGAGTAGACTTTATTCTTAAAAACATGTTAAAAAGAAATATCAACCAAAAGACAATTGTCTTTGATAACGGTTAGGCTAGTCAACTCAGCGCGAGACAGCTGTCTGACCAATGACAGCTGGGTTTATTTATGTGCTGTCACTTCCCTTAAATGCCTCTCCATAGCAACGCATTGCTGTCAATTTTACTGACCACTGGTATCCCACATCCCCGTTTTCCTCGACGTTTATAACAAAAGCTACATTTTTTTTAGTTTAAAAGTACATTTTCTATGTTAAAATGTCTTCATCGGAGTCAGACTCCAAAGATTTCACCGAAGATAGCGACGAGGGACAAATATATCAATGTAACGTACAATTTAAATAGGCCAACCATCAACCGTTAATGCACGTTATTGTTGTCTTCATTTTCGGCATTTAAACGTGATTACCTAGAGAGCTCATGGCTGATGGGCGTTATAGCTACTAAAGTTAAAGTGTCAAAACTAAGTTTTGACTCAGACTTCATTTGTTCTGTGTGTGTGTGTGTGTGTGTGTGTGTGTGTGTGTGTGTGTGTGTGTGTGTGTGTGTGTGTTTCAGTTATTTATGACATGATCACAAGAGATGACAAGGAGGAGGAAAAGGAGGAGGTTCAAATCCCATCCAGGTGTGTATTATGTGTGTCATAGGCAGTGTCATTACCGGTGGTGACAAGTAACTAAGTAGCCTACATTTACACAGATACTGTACTTAAGTAGGCTACAATTTTGAGGTACTTGTACTTTACAGTATTTCCATTATCTGCTACTTTATACTTCTACTCCACTCCAGAGGCAAATGTTGTTTGGGGGTTGTTTACTTGTAACAGAGTAATGGCTTTTTCTACACTGTGGCATTGTTACATTTCCATACACGATCTGAGTACTTCTTCCAGGACTGATAGTTCTTTCACTTGTAATCTTTTAATATGAATTCAAAAAAATGGCATAACGCTACATTTAAATACAGCCACAATATAAAATTATGATACTATATGATACAGGTAATGGTCTCTTAATTCTCTAATACCTCTCTTACTTTGAACCAAAGATTAAGAAGTTCAAAACACACAGGTTAGACGGGCCATTAGTGACAGCGAGAGAGCGGTGAACAAAGTCAGAGTGAACTGTGCTGGCGGTAATGAAGCATTGAGATATAATACACTTTTTGCAGTACAGTAATGACAGTGTTGCACAATACGTGTGTGATGGTGTCTGCACTGCCTGACATTTCAAGAAGCCAGTCATGTGCAACATTAAGATGTATTTTGATGCTCATTAAAATCTGCAGCCAGGCCAGCAGTGTTTATTTGTGAGCTAGGAAATGCGCATGTAAGCAATCGCACAACTGGAGCACTGATGATATCTGTGGTCTCCATTCTCCAGCCTCTTTGCCTCAGAGTAAATGTGGCATAGCCTGGCAATTACAGTAAGGTATTGTAATACACACAGCTTCAACAACAGTCTTGTTTTTTGTTTGTGTGAGTTCAGTTTTTTTCCTCTCGCATTTGTGACTTTAATTGAATGTGTACACTATTCAAGGGATACAGTCAAGTGTCTTTGCTTTTGGTTCACTTAAAGCACTTAAACCGATGCACGTCAAGAATCCCAACAAAACCTGAACAGTTGTTGATAATTGGATTTGAAAAGATAATATTAAAGGTGTAGTAGGTAACACTTATAAAACTAACTTTCTGTAATATCTGCTGAAACTGACCCTATGTTCCAGTAGAACTACATGAAGCAGGTCATTTAAAATAAATCCGGCTCCTCTGGCACCACCTACAGCCTGTAGTGTGATTTGCAAAAATCCACCGCTCCCTGTTCAGATGCACCAATCAGGGCCAGGGGGGGTGTCTAACTGCGTGTCAATCACTGCTCATGCACACGCATTCATGCTCCCTTGTGGGGGGAGGGGCTTAGGAGACCTTTTTGGGCTTTAGCGGAAAGGGGGGAGGGACTGAGAAGTTGTCGATGTTCACATTTTTTGGCTAAGTCCTGGATCTTCACAATCCTACCTACAGCACCTTTAAATTTATTCAACATAAGCCATCTCTATACAAAAAAGTGTTTTAAAGGTGTGTCTCTTTTCAGATGGCTTTATCCTGTTTGCCTTTGTGCCATGCAGTAACTGCTGTGGAACTGATGTTTTTTTTTTTTTTATAATAAAGTAATATCATATTCTAAAAAATCTCTAAAAGTGGACACTTAGCCTGTACTGTAATTGGTCTTGACAAGAGAAGTCTGAGTGAAGCACTCAGCTCAGAATAGCTACACTCACTGCAGAATTTGATCTCCAGCCTTCATAATCATCTACTGTGTACATTCATTTGCATTTTTGTCACAGCGCCTGCCAAATAAACTGCGTTTCGATATGCAATTGGATATTATCATTATTTTCATGTGTTTCTTTTGTTTTCTGGGGTAATTTGAAAGCTGTCCAAGATGATGAAGCCAGCGACAATGACAGTGCTGATGATTACAGCGATTTTTGTGTCACTGTGCAGACGTGCATATGAGACTGTTTACTTTCCATCTTCTGACAAAATAATGTTAAATCTTTCAGCCTTTTATTGTGTTTGTTTTGCCTGTTGAGCATAATATGAATGTGCATCATTTGTCAGGAACCCACTTCTGTCAAAATGGAGCTTTAAGATATAGTCATAGTTTTTTTTGTGTGATGTATTAGTCTTGAATTCGGAGGTGCCATTGGAAATTAGGTTATTAGCCCTCAACCCAGAACACAGTGTTTCTCAGTGTTCAACGTAATGTCGTGATAATGGAGATAACTTTGTTGATAATGTGCGTGCCTCTTGTTTTCTTGCAGCTCAGAGAACACACCGGTGCATCTGAAAACTGATGCTGAGTGGAGCGCACATGCATTCGCGGTGTACCCTGACACACCTTTTAGTGACGGCTCAGAGGACAAATCAACACACAACACCACCCTCACAAGACAAAAGGACCAGGAAGAAAAAGAAAAAAAAAAAGAAAAGAAAAAGAAAATAAAGGACCAGGAAGGTAATTGTATTTCTTTTAAATAAGAACAAAGTCTCTGGCTCCATATGCACACAGTATCTCTTTTTATTCTGATGACGTTTCCGCCCTCAGGCTTTCTTCAAATTCATTCCTTCATTCAACCTTTATTTATCCTCGAGAGATCATTGAGGGGCGACCCTCATTTTCACTGTCATCGAGTCAGATTACAAAGACAAATATAGAGCAACAACACAGAAAGTACAATCATAAGAAATATAGAAAGACAATAAACAGAATTAGAAAATGATTTGATAAATGAATTAGGATAATAGGGAGAAAATGCAACATGTAAAGCAGTTACAAGTAGAAGTTTGCAGGTTTAAAACCAGATTTCTAAATTGTCCAAGAGGCACAATTGAGTTGATTTTAAGAAAGTGCTGTAATTTGTTCCAGGAGTCTACAACCCTTTAATTTGTATTTCTTTTGTAATTGATTAAGCAAAAACAGTTGCGCAGTTAAACGTTTTTACATTAAAAAAAAAATACTTTAAAATAGAAATACTTTAAGCCTCATCATAATACAGTTTAATTTCAATATAGGTCTTTCATGAAACAGCAAGTTGACAGTTGAGATGGCCCAGGGATGCACGTTCCTCACACCTTCATCATTAGTTAGCCTCTTCACTACGCAGACTTTGGCTTCACTACTGCACATCAGCTCAGTTTAATGATTTCTTTATGCTAAAAAAAATGTCTGGTAGCCTTTTTAAAAATGACAAAATCTTCAGTATTAGCCCTTCTGTTTTCCTCGGGTCAAATTTGACCCGTTTTTAAAGTTTCTGTATCAGAAATGTGGTTTTCTTTCAATCAAATCACCTAAAAATAACACGCATGGTTCCATACAATGCTCTTTTCAAGTGAAATTTTTAAACTTTTATTGATTTTTGGGTGTTTTTATTCAAATAATAATAATTTAAAAAAATGTAAACAGTGTCCTGACTTAACTTTGACATAAAGCAGTCTGTGATTTACTCAACATCCTCTGATCTTAACTATTAGTCAAAATAATTCATATTTTCTGCTTTTTTTAAACTCAGGAATTAGGTGTACTGTCACATAAATGAGATCCGATCGTTGACCATGAATTCCAAAAAGAAGTGTAAAACTACAGTTAATAAGTTGGAATGAAGTTAGCTAACAAGCTGTAACACAATCGGGAGATAACTTATACCGAATACTTTATAAAACAGACAATACAAGAACAACACAAGGGTCCTTGGGCATAGTGAGTGGTTTGTTTCAGACAGCTTGAATCCAAATGTTTTACAGTTGGTAATACAAAGGGACTAGACACGGATGCATTGGACAATATCCCAGGAATCCCAGTACCAAAGGCTTCAGAGGAAAAGCCATGGAGGAAAGCTGGTAAGTAGTGGTCTTTGAGCCTGCAGACGTAGGTGATTCTTTGCATCGTGTACTCTCTGTGTAAACTTTGCTGTGGACTTGTTCAATACTATTTTGCGTTTTTACTTTTAGGTGCTAACATCTCCGATTACTTTAACTTTGGTTTCGATGAAGAGAGCTGGAACACCTACTCTACGAAACAGTCGAAAGTCCGTAAAGCTAATAGAAAACTATACACTAAAATCATGGTAAGAAAAGATGATCACTGATGTGATTTAGTCAACTTTTTTTTTTTTTTTTTGTCTTTTTCCAAGACACCATAAACACAAGAGGGAGAAGATAATCTGAAAACATGAATCTAGGGCTGGGCGATATGGATAAAAATCAAATATCACGACATTTCTGACCAAATACCTCTATATTGATATTGTGACAATATTGTAGGGTTGACAATTGGTTCTTTCACAAAATATTTACACAATGATATTTGTGATAAATAATCATCAGTAATGTGGATATAATGACTAAGTGAATAGAACAGCTAGAACAGTCTGGAAAGTTCAGAAAATTACATTACTGTAATACAGCCTGTAAAACCAGGAAAAGACACCACTTATGTGATGTTATGATATCCAAAATCTAAGACGATGTGTATCTCATATCACGTTATCAATATAATATTGATATATTGCTCAACCCTACATGAATCACAACAGACACTGTTGCTCTAACACTGTTGTAATCCCACTCAGGCCCAGAAGGAAAAAGGGACTTCTCCTGCTCCTCCTTCGTCAGGCAGCCCCTCTATACTAGCTTCCAGGTTAGTTAGTACGTCTATGTCTTCTATACCTACTCTCATTGTCTGTGTCTTCAGTTCTGTCAGGTCCATCAAAGTCAAGAACAACACAGACAATGGAAATTCTTTAGGAAATTTTATTGAATAATTATTAATTAAATTTGGCGGTATGGCTCTGTTCAGAGGAGTCCCCTGACCTTTCATGAGCACCATGGGACAGCAGCAGCATTAGGGGAAACTCACACAGTTTAAGACTGGGAGAGCTAAACTATTCCCCCATTTGAACAGAGCGGCAACGATGACATAGAAACCTATGCCACGTTATACACGACAAGGTAGAGCTGGGGAGGAGGTGGGTTGCATAGATGCGAGCAGCAAGCAGTTAGGAACAAACTAAAGCGGCTTTAAGTAGGGCGCCCTGTTTGAGTGTAGCCATTTAGCAGCGATCCAGCGACGCAGATCAGCTGATGCGACCGTGTTGTTGGCCAATAGCGGTTAGCGGCGTCTTGACTACTTGGCCTGCCAGAACTGATGCTGGGCGCTGAATTGCTTCAGCCCATATCCCATTCCTTGCTATAACTCCGAGCCCAGAGCCTGGCGAGGCTAGCAGCTGCTTGTTTCTGTTTGTTTGTGACACAACAACTATCAGCCTGGTGCCATCTGTTTCCTCCGGATCCTAAGATGGGCTCAGCATATTAGGGGTTGTATTGACAAGGGATCCCAAAAGTGTTGAGGTAAACAGAGACCAATGTTCATCTGTTAAAGGCTCCGAAGGGAAATTTCATAGAAGGTATTAGGGGCTGCACGATATGAGGACATTTTTTAATTGTGATTATTTTTGACTGATATTGCGATATGAGTCACCATATTGGAGGGAATGATCCTTTTTGTATCATTATTCTCATTTTCATTGGAAATTATTAAAATGAAAATAAAATAAATGATTATAGTGTGATTTTTGCGAGGATCTGTTCCAAACTAAGATTTTTTCTTTAGTCTGTAGGATACGATTTATAGGCCGGGACGTCTCTGCAGCACCACAATACTTTTAAGAATGGTTTGACACATATTTTGCCATTAACAAATATTGCGCCCCCCTGCAATTTGGAGATTACACTAGTCCATATTGCGATTTTGATATAATTGTGATTTATTGCAGTGCAGCCCTAGAAGGTATGTAGACACCCAGCGTTCTATGGAGGGATTTGTCCAAGTAATTGAGTTAGAGCTTCATTATGAACAATATTTCACAGCTAATATTTTTTTCAGACTTTAAGACCCACTTTTTCCATGTATTCATTTTAAGCTTTTTCTGCCAAAAATATCTTGCCACCACTTTGCACTCACAGTGGTGGAACTATGCTACTTTATGCTACTTAATACTTCTACTTTACTACATTACAGGATAGGAAAGGAGGAAAACATTTCACTTTTTACTCTACTACAATCTGATAGGTTGTAGTACCTATGTATATTAGCTAATAAAATATGATATACCGTTATAAATCAAAATTGAGATGTATCGCCTTGACCAGCTGTGACATGAAAATACTTGTAATACTGATACATATACTACTGTATATAACACTCTGACATAGGACATTTTGCTGTTTAATGAATACTTTTACTTTTGATACTCTAACTACATTTTCCGTTATGTACTTCTGTACTTGAGTAAAAGAGCTTAATACTTTCTCAATACAACTAGAGTATTGAATTCATTTACATACATTGGATCAAACACATTTAATGCATATAACACATAGGAAAATAAATCAAGTCAATTTGTATTTATATAGCACCAAATGACAACACAAGTTGTCTCATGATACTCTTCATAAGGAGCAGGTCCAGGGTAAATTTTTTTTGACTTGCCCGAAGTATATTTTTACTAGCCCCATACCATTTTTTTTAAAGACAAACGTTTAAAAAAAAAGTAAAAAAAAAAAAAAAGTAAACTAAAACGTAAAAAAAAAAAAAGTCCAACAAAAGTCAAATGTTGAAAGCATCAAAACTGTAAAAAAAAAAAAATGTCGAAAAGAACATCAAAAGCATCAAGCAGCTACTCAATTCTTCATTGGCCAACGGGACATTCAAATCAAATTATTTTGATACAATGATGCCCGAATGGGCAAGTGAGTTGTTATATTTACTTGCCCAAAGTGGCGTTTCCTTATTGTTGAACCCTGAGGTCTAAACCATACTCTAATTTACAGACCCAGCATTCCCTCCTGAGCAACGGGGGAATAGTGGGGAAAAATAAGAGTAATACAATAATAGAAAAACCATTCCATCTACATTAAATGGGTCAGCTTTGTGTTGTCAAATTGCTCTGTTCCTTCCCTTTTTTGTGTTTATTTGTAAGGGGACAAGTATGTAGCGTAGACCTATGCCACACACCACAGAATTTATAGCCTAAGCTAATTCACAATGCACGTCCCTAGATGGACCCTTTTTTTAAAAATACAATAACTCAAAACTTAAAAGATATAAATGACAGTAGAGAACACAAACTCATCAATAGATACATACCTTAAAATGCAAAACTCAAAATATAGACAAAACAATACAAAACACAGACTAATACAATCAATCACCGTAAAACAGGAGCACCAGATTATTCATGACTACATGACTGCTCTCTCTTCAAAAACAGTTTCAGATGAAGTTTAAAATGATCCCAGTCAGGATCATTTTTAAGTTGAGTAGGTAACGAGTTCCACATATTGATTCCCCGAACAGAAAAGGCTGTTTGTCCTAATGAGGATTTACGTAAGGGCATCTTACCAGTTCTTGTCAGTTCACCTCCTGGGCACTGCCAAGGTGCTCTTGAGCAAGGCACCGAACCCCCAACTGCTCGGGGCGCCATTCCATAGGCAGTCCCCTCACTCTGACATCTCTCCATTAGTGCATGTATAGGTACTGAGCATGTGTGTGGAATTCAGGCATGTGTGTAATGTGTGTAATAACAACCGAGTGAAAACATTGTAATTTCCCCTTGTGGGTATAATTTATAATTTTCTATTGGGTATAAGTATATATTATTATTATTATTATTATTATTATTATTATTATTATTATTATTTTTACAATTCCCGTTGGATGCTCCACGGCACGCAACACAGAACCCAAAGCTCTAAGAGGAACCACTTCCTTCTTCCCGTGCATGTGTACAGTCCTCTTCACATTAACCCTTGTGTTGTCCTCGGGTCAAACTTGACCTGTTTTCAATGTTTTTTATATCAGAAATATGGGTTTATTTCAAACAAATTGCCCAAAAATAACATGGATGCATGGATGTACGTTGTATGGAACCCATACAACATTCTTCACAGGTAAAATGAATGCTTGCTTTCATTGCATTTTGGGTGTTTAATTCCATTTTATAGCATTTGAAAAAAAAAAATGGTAATGGTTGCAAAACAGTATCCTGACTAAACTTTGACATTAACCAATCTGTGGGGGTGGTGATGGCGCAGTGGATATGACACATGCCTTTGGTGTGGGAGATCTGGGTTCGATTCCCACTGCGATACATCAACCAACGTGTCCCTGAACAAGACACTTAACCCCTAGTTGCTCCAGAGGTGTGTGGCCTCTGACATATATATATAGCAATTATAAGTCGCTTTGGATAAAAGCATCAGCTTAATGACATATAATGTGATCCACTCAGCATCCTCTGACCTTAACTATTGGTCAAAATAATTCATAATTTCTGCTTTGTTTAAACTCAAATATTAGTTATTTATTTATTGACCATGAATAAAAAAAAGTGTTGAAATAAGTGACAAAAACGTCGGAAAAAGCGCCAAAAATTCAATTGACTGACCCGAAGGACAACAAGTTCATGGTCGACGGGAAGACAACACAAGGGTTAATGTGAAGCTTTTAGGGGGACGTTTGGAGCACCAGAGCTGGCTCAAGCCTGTGGGAGACACAGCTGTTATAGACTGGACCCATGATAATTTACAGCCTCCTTCATTTATGTTTACACTCATGAGCAACAGATGCTTGTCATGTTAGTAAAACGCATCCAGTCCCAGCATGCATTTTGCATTTATTTATGGACGAGGTGCTGTATGCCTTTTGCTCATACACAACAGCATCTTTTCCCTTAATCCCTCTTATTTAGTGAAATGGCTGTCGAGGATGCTTACTGGCAGGACTGGCCACTCTATTAAAAATTTGTCTGTTGATGATGTTCCCCTCCGTCTGCAAGGTTGCCCCTCAGGGGAGGTCATGTGGATCTGAGCGCTATGTGGCGTCATGCATCCCCCTGTTTCTGAGTGACAGAGCTGGGCCAGAGGGGGAACCAGGAAGTCATACTGTAGCATGCCAGAGAGACAAATACACACACACTATTATGTAGTGGGTGATGTTCAATGAGGCTTTGACACAGCAGCCGTCTCATTCTATGTGAGAGTGGGAAAATGTGATGCTCTTGCTGTATTTGTTGATCTGTGTGTGATGTTCACCACTGATATTGCCTACCCTGCAATATAGCTGTATATATCCCCCCTAGTTTAAATCCATGTATCAGAATGTAAAAGAAAGTGATTGTTCTCTAACTACAAAGCTACTGTGTTCAAATTTTTATTTGGTTCGTACTTTAAAGCTGAAGCGAGCCAAAGAGACATTAAGGAGCTTCAAGCACTTCCCTGTTGAGCTGCCATCTTTTTTTTCTGTATGTTCTTCTCTGCTGCTGATTAAGTCCTAGTGACAGAAAGGGGTTATTATCCCATGTATGTATGTGTGTGTGGGTGTATGTGTGTGGATGCTCGATGGGGGGTGGGAGGGGGGGTTAGGACTGTAAAGGGCTGTTCTGTGAAGAAGGCAAGATGACCCAGATGAGGACAGAGATTTAATGCGTTAATGGACCTGCAGTGGGTTGTAGTCAGGACATGGGGAGTGAGATTAGGGCAAAGTCCTGTTTTTTTTAAATGTAATGCAAGCGTACATTAAAAGGTGAATGTAAAAAATGACTAATCTTTAAGAAAGGCTCACCTGCTATTTTTGGCACTGTATCACAATTTTGAATGGATATGATGTGGACTGTTTATCATGTAACTTGATCAACAGACAGCCAAGTGCTACCAATAATGTGAATAAAGGACAACGGGGATCCAGAGTAGAAAGGCGCCAAAGTCTCAGTGATGGAAAAAACCATTATCAGGTAGTGTGTGTGTGTGTGTGTGTGTGTGTGTGTGTGTGTGTGTGTGTGTGTGTGTGTGTGTGTGTGTGTGTGTGTGTGTGTGTGTGTGTGTGTGTGTGAGAAACAAAGACAATGTCACTGAAGCTATTAATAGCTATGTTTGCATTGCAGGTGACTACTGAGATGTCCCCTGAGGAGGATAGATTTACTTCTTATCCGTCCTCTCCATCAAACTTCAATTCTCTATTTGCATATATCCCTCCACCACGTAAGTCACCCTGCCACTGGGAAAAAGCTTTTAAACCAGCTCTGTGTCATCTTAGTGTGGGCAATGTATGATGATTTGGCTTAAAGCTTTAGTGCGTAACTTTTTGATATTAATGAACGTCCGTTACATTCAAGCCATTGCTAAATGAGTTGCTACAAAGCTAATTAAGGTTATCAGCTCCACACAACTCTCTCTGTGTTTCTCAGTATCGCTATGTTCAGAAGATTGTGGCGTCCAGTGACTTTCCCGCGCAGAAACTTGAGTGAAGATATTTACCTCTTCTGAAGAGTCCATCATGTTTTTATTAATCCTCCGTGTCCTCCTTGGCTACTAGCAACTGCATCGATGAGAGGTAGGGGGCGCGTACGTGATCACGGAAGGCTTGTATCATGTGGACACGCCGACAGTGTTGTTGTCATTACTTAGAATTCCTCATGGGGGGTGCGACAGAAACTATGCACTATAGCTTTAACCCCCGGATAACACGAAACATGGAAAGCAGCGCCACAAAGGGAAGCCACACACCGTTCATCTGTACACACTGCCCACACTAAGATGACACAGAGCTGGTTTAAAATCAACTAAATATCTCTTTAATTGGCAAATCTCCTTGCATATTGTTTTTTTCTCATCTGACGCTATGATAACAAACAGATGAGTTGTCTTTTAAGAAGCTGGGGGAGTAGATTTAAGTGGAGATTTCAGGTGGAAAGGG